>NC_134360.1:120712976-120862976 GCF_048569485.1 Anomaloglossus baeobatrachus | reverse complement strand
GAAAAAAACGCAGTGTGTGCACAGCTAATTTTTTTTGCCATAGGTTTGGCTGGGGAATGTCTGCAGAAAGGTTACCAGAATTTCTCAAGAAATTTCTGCAGCAAAAACGCACCAAAAACGCAGGTCAAAAACGCAGTGTGTGAACACAGCCTAAATGCTGAGCCCTGTTTAACCCTGCCTCTGCCACTAATTAGTTAGCAGCTTTCTGTGTACACTCTACATTGACAGAAAACTGCTAAACAGTGGCGGGGGTGGATTATGCAGGGCAGTTGACTGAGAGAGACACCTAGTCCTGTAGATATTTCCTGCTGATAAAGCACAGATTTAATTAACGTAATATACAGCACAGTATACTTTACACAGACCGACCAGCGGCACGATACGACCACTTTTACTCAACAGCGATCATTTGGCTGCCTATTTTATACTAGATTGCTCATTGTATGTTTTTGGCCATGGTTCGCAGCAGTGTGAATCCTGTTTACAAATGAGGATGCACTGTTGAGATCCTCTTTTAAGATGAGCAAAAGAACATTACCACCCCATGAAAGAACAATTTTATCGCTAATCTGGTGATCGGCAGCCTGTTTATTTGGCAAGATAATCATGAAATGAGTAATGATGGGCGGACCTGGACTGTAAAAATCCGAGTCCACGCAGTTTCAAATGTACCCAAGTGCCGGGCACGGTGTTCTCAAGGAATTCCGGCTAATGATCCGGATCCGGCACTCGGTTAATACAAAAAATAAAGGAAAAATAAAGAAAACTAATAATAAATCAAGCAGCGCTTCATACTTACCGAGGCAATGGCGTGCCTGTATGCGCTTCTGCGGCTGCTCATTCACTTCCGGGGCCACATATTCCTCTCCATGCATATGCACTGCTTTCCCGCCTATCGGCGTTTGTAATTGATTGCAATCAGGCACGCCTCCACGCTGAGTGACAGCTTATCTGACAAACACAGGCCCAGTCTATATCGTACAGTAAAGATAAATAAAATGTTTGGCACAGGGCCCCCCCATATTATGATACTTAGCACAGATAAAGCATACAGAAGTGTGCGGTCCCCCCTTCTCAGGCTGAAAATACCTATTATTGTTGGGAGCCCCCAGCCTAAAAATAACAGCCGGCAGCTGTCCAAGATTGTCGCATCCATTAGATGCGAAAATCCCAGCACTTTACCCGAGTCTTCCCGATTTGCACGGGTGAGGTGGTAAACTTGTTAATGAGGAGTTAATTGCAGCTCACAGCTGCCACTGAGCCCTAGATTAGTAATGGAAGGTGTCTGAGACCCCCCCATTACTAATCTGTAAGTGAAAGTAAATAAACACTAACACCAAAAAAATCATTTATTTGAAATAAAACGCCAAAAAACATGCTTTTTCACCTCGTTATTAACCACCAAAACACCCCTGCATGTCCGACGTAATCCACACAAGGTCCCACGACGATTCAGCTCTGCTACATCTGACATTACAGCGCGCAGCCAAAGAGCATGTCCACACACTGCATCTGCAGGTAGAGAATGCGCCGCAATCAGCAGTGATGTCACTTGGGTAAATTGCGGTCCCAGCTGGAGGTTCCCATGGTCCTCCATCTGTGACCCCAGGTAATCTGACCTCTGGGTACTTAATTAAATTCTGTGACCCCCCCCACCTGAGGTCAGGTTACCTACGGTCACAGATGGAAGACCATAGGAACCTTCAGCTGTGACCGCAACTTACCTGCGTGACCTCTGATCGCAGCTCATTCTCTGCCTGCAGTTACAGCATGCGGTCATGTTCCTTGGCCGCGCACTGTTATTTCAGATGTAGCAGAGCTGAATTGTCGTAGGACATCGTGTGGATTACGTTGGACCTGCAGGGGTGTTTTTGGGGTTAATAAAGTGGTAAAGGGTGCTTTTTTGTCTTTTATTTCAAATAAAGGATTTTTTTGTTTGTTTGTGTTTATTTACTTTCACTTACAGCTTAGTAATGGGGGGGGGTTCTCATAGATGTCTCCCATTACTACTGTAGGGAGTAGTGGCAGCTGTGGGCTGCCATTAACCCCTTATTATCTCAATTGCCACTGCTCCAGGGCAGTCGGGAAGAGCCAGGTAAAGTGCTGGGATTGTCCCATGTAATGGATGTGACAATTCTGGGTGACTGGTGTTATTTTTAGGCTGGGGGGCTCCCAATAACCATTGATCTCCCCAGCCTGAGAATACAAGCCTCCGTCTGTCAGGGTTTATTAAGGCTGGATATCAAAATTGGGGGGGGACTGCATACTATTTTTTTTTTTGTTTTTGTTTTTTTTAAAAAAGTTGCATACGATTCTTATTGTGATACACAGCTAAGATGCGTGCACGGCTGGGGGCTGCAACCTGTAGCCGTAGGTTTTATCTGTGCTGGGTATCATAATATGGGGGGACCCTACACCAATTTTTACTTATTTTTATACTACGATAGGTTCACATTGCTTCTATGATTGGTTGCAGTCAGATAAGCCCCCACCTTGAATGACAGTGTGTGACGCTTCCAATCACATACATAAGTGGGTGGGAAAAGCAGTGCATCTGCATGACGGCTGAAGCACGGTCGCTGGAGCAGTTACAGCCACTCCGGAGCTTTGGTAAGTATAGTGCTTTTGCTCCAATCTTCTTATCCCGTCTACCATCTTTTGTAATCACCGCTTTCTGTTTCCCATAGACTTATATGGGGACAGGCATCCGTCCAGATAACCAGGATCATTTCAGGCCGGAACCGGATTTTATTTATTTTATTTATTTGTTTTTTAACCCCTTTACGACCCTTGACGGATCAATCCGTCATAGAGCGTGTGATGTTAAGCCCCGCCCCCTGCCGCGGGGATCCGCGCAGATATCAGCTGTTTTCAACAGCTGACATGTGTGCCTGCATGTTACGAGTGGAATCGCTTCCACTTGCAACATTTAACCCCTTACATCTCGCTGCCAAAGTCTGGCAGCGAGATGTATATGCACGCGGCCATGATTTTCACTTACCGCCGCCCCCACTGGAAGTCACGTGCGTGATCACGTGACTTTCGGTGGTTGCCATGGTAGCACAGGGTCATGTCATGACGCCTGTAGCTATGACGAGTCACTTTCAGTTTCACTCGGCCCGGAGCCGAGTGAATCAGGAAGTGATCGTATCTGCTGTTTACAGCTGTATAGCCGTGGTCTGCAGATAGATCAGAGCGACTAGTAAAATAAAATAAAAAAAGGTTTTAAAAAATAAAAAACAAAGTTCAAGTCACCACTTGACCACATTGAAAATTAAAGGGTTACAAAAAAATAAAAAAATATATACATATTTGGTATCGTCGCGTTCAGAAATGCCCGATCTATCAAAATATAAAATCAATTAATCTGGTAAACAGCGTAGTGGCAAAAAAATTCAAAATGCCAAAATTACGTTTTTTTGGTCGCCGCAAGTTTTACGCAAAATGCAATAACAAGCGATCGAAACTTTGCATCTGCGCAAAAATGGTACCGTTAAAAATGTCAGCTCGAGACGCAAAAAATAAGTAGTCACTGAGCCATAGATCCCAAAAAATGAGAACTCTACGGGTTTCGGAAAATGGCGCAAAACGTACGCCACTTATTGGACAAGCTTGTGAATTTTTAATCCCAAGTAAACTTATGGTGTCTACAACTTCGCACCGACCTCAGGCATCACACCCACACATCAGTTTTACCATATAGTGAACACCGTGAATAAAACATCCCAAAAACTATTGTGCGATCACACTATTTTTTGCCGTTTTTCCACACTTGGAATTTTTTTTGCTGTTTTCCAGTACACTATGGTAAAACATATATGGTTCCATTTAACACTAGAACTACTGGACTCGTGACACCTATATAGAAATACATGGTGCACAGTAGTCAAAATGAGTACCTCAGTAGTTCTAGTGTTAAAACTACAACTCGTCCCGCAAAAAAACAAGCCCTCATATGGCAAGATTGACGGAAAAATAAAGTTACGGCTCTCGGAAGAAGGGGAGCAAAAAACGAAAGTGCCTGGGAGCTGAAAGGGGTTAATTCGGTTAGGTCCACCGGTCCCAGCTATCTGCGTCCATCACTAGAAATGAGTGTTTTTAACAACGCTCATTCACATTTATCTTGTGTAAATGACGCTTAAAGGGAAACTGTCAAGTGCAATATTCACTCAGAGCCACGAACAGTTCTGGGTGCATATTGCTAATCCCTGCCTAACAGCCCTGGTATCTAGTAGGATAGATAAAGGGATCTTTAGAAAACGTATTTCTAAAGATCTTTTATGATATACTAATGAGCGCAAGGACTACTCACAAAGGTGTTAGTTCCTGCGCTTATTCCGCCCTCTCATCATGGCAGCACATCCACAGTGGCGTGCTAATATGCTATTCAATGCAGCATCACCACCGGTGCCGCACATACCGGTGTTCGCTGTGACCGCTCTTCTGATTGCCCGTCACTTCCAGTTGTGTGCACTAGATCTCGCAGAAGCCGGGACGCTTACACCTGGCTTCATACTGCACATGACTGAAAGTGTCGGGCATTCTGACAAGCGATGACAGCGGACACAGGTATGTGCGTCACTGCTTATTATGCTGCATTAAATAGCATGTTAGTACACCCCTGTGAGTTTTTGACAAAGCATCTTACATTTACAGCTAAGTGGATGAGATTTTTTAGAAATCTCATGCCCACTGGGTTTTTTTTTTTATTTTTTTTTTTCCTTAGCGTAAATTGACCTGTGGTGCGTGTTTCAAATTCACATGTCAATTTCTCTGTCTGGTATGCTGCCTTTTATGTGCAATCTTTTCTCCTCATAATTGCATTAGATGCAGAAAATCCTCTGGTAAAAATTTGTATGCGTTTTTATTGTGTTTCCGCTGTAGATTTGAAACAAAAACGCATATAGTCCGCACCTACGTTGCTAACAAAGCTAAATACCAAGAACAAAACAAAGCAGTTTTGTTTAAAACAACCCAAACCCAACACAAGACAAAAAATGCAGGCAGCATAAAATGTGATTTAAAAACGCATGCAATTCATCTAATTTACAAACTAGGCCCAGAGACACCAAAAGCTCATTGTGGGACTGTAGCCAAAGCACTCTGCTTCTATTAATTTAGGCTGAATGGTGCAGAATGGTTGTGCAGGTTCTCTGTGCATACTGCACACTTTGGCCTAAACTGAGAGCTTCTGTCCTTAATTTTCAGTTATTGGTGAGGGTCCCGGCTCCCCAACAGAACTTAAATGTAATCAGAAAATGACCTTTTGTTTAAACCCAGGTTTTTATTGAATGTATTTATCAAAATGTTTCTATTTTCAAAATAAACATTGACTTTGCTAATTATTAGTGATGAGTGAGTACACAAATGCTCGTGCTCCGCACTTGAATCAAGCAGATTGGGTGCTCGGACATGTCCGACTCGAGTACTGAGCATAAAGGAAGTCGATTGGAAACTCGAGCATTTTTTTTCAGAAGACGGAATGATTATTTTTATTTTTCTCTTTCTGTCTTTTTTTTTTTTTTCTTTTCTCTCGCTATTTTTTTTCTTGCTCTTTCTTTATCTTTCTCTTGCTTTCACTTTCGCTTTCTTTTCTTTCACTTTCTGTTTAACCTCCTAATTTCTATAAGTAATATCAATTGCAACATTTAAAAGGCTGAAAAAGTGTTCTCCTGTCCAATCAGTGACCCTGGATTTATAGTTGCTATGGCAACCCGAAATTGTGATGGCGAGCTTCGGGTCAGCCAGCTACTGCAGGCCTGTTAGATCATGCGAGGAACATGGTCTAAAAGGCTTCTTTCAGTGTCTGACTGAAAAGTTCAATACAGTATACCAGTGATCAGACTAACAAAAGTTAATGTCCCATATCTGGACTAAATGAAAAAAAAATTCTAAAAATGTTCCAAAAAATCAGAAACTAAAGGCCAAAAAAATGAAAATATACCAATAAATCTGTATATTTATGGAAAAACAAAGATATACACAGTACACATATTTGGTATTGCCTACCGTTCCATAACAAAGTCATACTAATTAACCCTTTTAGTGAACACTGTAAATAATAATAAAAGAAAGTTTCAGAAATTGTCTTTTCATCATCATACAGCTGACAAAGTGGAAAAACACAATCCAAAAGTCATATGTAAGTAAAAATGGTACCGCTGAAAATCTTGTCCTGCAAAAAGAAAAAACAGCCACCATACAGCTGTCGGTGTAAAAATAAAAAAACAAAAATTTAAATAAAAAGCTAGGGCGCTCAGAATACAGCAATGGAAAAACATTTTTTTCTAAAAAATTTGTTTATGGAGTGTAAAAGCGGTTAAGCAAAAATAATATAAATATGGTAGTGCTGAAATCTTACAAATCCAAAGAATGAAGCTTTTATCACTTTGAGACCTGATGAAGGACGTGAAAAAAAATTCTTAATTGCGGTCTCTTCTTTATTCTGACTCACAAAAAGCAGAATAGAAAGGGATCCAAAAATATTAAGTGGCCCAAAATGGTATCCATAAAAACTCCAACTCATCCCACGAAAGACAAGCCCTCACATGACTGTTGGCAAAAAAAAAAGAAAAATAGAAAAAACTATAGCAATCACAATTAATTATGCAAAAAAACCTTTTATTTTGAAAAAAAGCTTTTTCTAGTGTGATAGTATCCAAACCTAAAAGAGAAAAAGTATATAAATCTGGTATCGCTGTAATCGTACTAACCTGAGTAATAAAGCAGCCTGATCACTTATTCAGCAAGGTGAATAGCTTAAAGGGGAACGTGTCGTAAAAAAAAAAAATTCAATAACTGAAAAAATCTAAAGTATTAATGTTTTGTTTAAATAAAATTATTTGTTTTTAATTGAGAAAAATATATATATAATATGTGTGTGTGTGTATATATATATATATATATATATGTGTGTATATATATATATATATATATATATATATATATGTATATGTGTATATATATATATATATATATATATATATATTATAAGATTTAAAGTTTGATATATTCCACTCTTAAACACTCGGGGGAGCAGCAGCTGCTGAAATCTGCCTGTAGAACTACTGTAGAAATATCTCACATTACAGCTGCAGTAAAAGTGGATGGAATCTGCTCTCCTGTGTGTGATGTCACAGCTCCCCCTCCCAATCTGGGTGTTTCCAAAAGAATAAGAGAATGAAGTTTAGGATCACAGTGCGGAGCCATTTTGTTGGTGGCCTCAGAGGGATCCTAATATGTCTAAAGTGTCACCAAGGCCAGCTGCATAGTGCTCCACTGTATCCCGCGCCACACTGTATCCCAATGCCCCCACACTGCCTACTGACTGTTTTCCAATGACCCCACACTGCCTACTAACTGTTTCCCAATGCCCAACCCTGCCTACTGACTGTTTCCCAAAGCCCTGCTGACTGTATCCCAATGCCGCATGCACTCACCTCAGACCTGCGCCCTCGGAAGCCCATCGTGTCAGCAATCACAGTACATAGCAGCGAGCAGCGGAGGCCCGAGGTGAGTACACGGGGGGAGGGGGTCCGTGATATAGTGCAGGGGGGCGTCCGCAGCAGAGTGCGGTGGTGGGGAGCGGCAGAGTGCGGGGGGTGCGCAGCAGGTTCAGTTACAGTACAATCACCGCTGCCCGGCGCTGGTACTCACCCCATCCATCCCAGCAGGTGACAGGGGGAAAGTACAGCATACGCTGTGTGCTTCACAAAGATGGCGCTGATCTCCTCCCTCTGCTATTATCTGGACAGCTCAGGGGGTGCATCCAGGACACAGCAGATGCCTTCGCTATGTTAAAGTATAGGGGTCGGCGTCCGACAACGGTCTTCTATGCACAGGGGCTGCCATAAGGGAGGTGAGTATCTGTCATTACAAACACCAAATCCAAGATGGCAGCCCCCAGTGCTTCAGTAAAACAAGAATTAATAAAAACTAAACAGTGAATTTTAATTTTGTATTAAAAATACTTGATTTCGTAATCACTATTATTAATACAAAAATAAAAAAACATGACACTCCCTTTAAAAATAGTAATAAAGCCAATTTTTCAACTGTTGTTGACTTGTTCATTCTGGCTCCCAAAGATCTTAATAAGACTATGGGCAATGTTTTCCTTCCCTGAGCACTTACACTGGAGATCAGATGAAAAGCTCTGAAAAATGTGATTCAGACAAAATTCACTAGTGAGGCAGATGGAGTCACTTTAAACTCCTATCTGGCCTGTGATCCAGTGATACCCATCTTTTTACGTGTCTTTTGAGTCATGCACCAAAGTGAGGTCAATAACAGTTTGGTTCGCCTTTTGAAAAAACTGACACTGTTGAACAGAAGCCAAACAGAATATGGGGTAGCTCTGCTGCCTCATTTATAGTAAATGGATCTGTCAGGGGTTTTACCTGAATCACGTATTTCAGAGAGGTAGCTGGAAACCCCAATGTAAGTGCTCAGCATAGAGCACATGATAAATGTGAACTGATCCAAAATGTTCTGTACCAAAATCACCAAATAGCATTCAACGCAACTCACAAAAACACAAGTCACCACTCTGGTCCGAATGGAAATATAGGGGCTGTACAGAAATATACCACACCATTACTTCTACTTTAGCACCAAGTGTCGCACTTTCACAAAGTAAAATTTGTTGTGGGGAAAAAGTACAATTTTTATTTTTTCCTTTCACATTGCTTTAGTTGCTGTTAAACATCTAAACGGTTAATAAACGTCTTGAATGTGGTTTTGAGCACTTTGAGGGGTGCAGTTTTTAGAATAGTGTCACTTTTGGGTATTTTCTGTCACCTAGGGTTCTCAAAGTCACTTCAAATGTGATGGGGTCCCTAAATAATGGTTTTGTAAACTTTGATGAAGAAATTGCTGATGAACTTAACCCTTCTAACTTCCTAACAACCCCCCTATATTTCAAAAATTGCAGTGATGTAGACACGTGGTAAATGTTATTTATTTACCATTTTCTGTGACAGAACTCTCTGGATTCAGAGCATACAAATTCAAAATGTGAAAATTGTGACACTTTCAAAATCTCCAAATTTTTGATATTTTCACAAATAAATGCAAAAAATATGTTCAAGATTTACCACTAACATGAAGTACAATATATCATTAAAAAGCAATCCTAGAATCACTGGGATCTGTTGAACTGTTCCAGAGTTATAAAGTGACACTGGCCAGAATTGCATAAAATAGCCTGGGCCTTAAAGGGAACCTGTCATCAGAAATTTGTCTTTCAACCTAAATGTTTCCCCCTCTGCAGCTCCTGGGCTGCATTCTAGTAAGGTTTCTATACTTTTTGTGGCCCCTTTTATACCAAAATAAATACTTTATAAAACTGTACCTTTCGGTTTGAAAATCTTGTAAATTCTCCATGGGGGCGGGCCGTCTGGCGTCCGTTGCTGTATCTTACGCCGTCCCCCATGCTCCAAATCATCCCTCAGGACGCCGCCCACTGCGCCCGAGGTCCCATGCACGCCAGGACACCTAGTGACGTGGTCGCAGGCACGAGAGTATGGGCGGCGCTGTGATTGCATCGCAAGTGCCCGCCCATACTCTCGTGGGCGCGCTCTCCCCTCTGTACGTCGCTCAGATCCTCCGCTTCTCCTGTAGTGGCCTGCTCCGCTACTCCCATCTATTTCCTGCTGCAGGGTATGATGGGAAAGGTGACGCCTGGCCGGCGCAGAACGCTGGAGGCAGTGGGGAAAGGGCGGGCACGAGAGTATGAGCGGGCACTTGCAATGCAATCACAGCGCCGCCCATACTCTCGTGCCTGCGACCAAGTCACCAGGTGTCCCGGCGTGCACGGGACCTCGGGCGCAGTGGGCGGTGTTCTGAGGGATGATTTGGAGCATGGGGAACGGCGTAAGATACAGCAACGGACGCCACACGGCCCGCCCCCATGGATAATTTACAAGATTTTCAAACCGAAAGGTACAGTTTTATAAAGTATGTATTTTGGTTTAAAAGGGGGCACAAAAAGTATAGAAACCTTGCTAGAATGCAGCCCAGGAGCTGCAGAGGGGGAAACTTTTAGGTTGAAAGCCAAATTTCTGATGACAGGTTCCCTTTAAGGTGAAAACGGGTTTGGGGGTGAAGGCGTTAAGGTAAATGGTTTTGTACACTAGCATTATTTGGAAATTTCAAGAGGTGGCAGGTGTATTCTTACTGACTTGACAGGGTACATGTCACAGATGAACACCTTACTAGGGCTCAATCTTGAATTTAACATAGCCTCCCCTTTTTGCTGCCATATTCAAAGCAGTATAGTTGGATATTCAGGTGGAGCACACTATGAATGCTGCAACCAGTCATAAAAGCTTTAGTCCTACTCCGCTCACTTCTGTGCCAAGAGATTGGGACAGGTGGCTTAAGCCTGCCATTTGTGTCCTAGTCCTGGGTTTTCCCATTCTTTCAATGTAAATGAGTTGAGCAGGAGTAATCTATTAAATAAAACGGTCTGCTGCTAGAAGACCTGACTCCAGGCTGTAAGATGTGGTGACCTGGGAAGATTTTTGCTAGAAAGTGTTTTCCAGTCTATAAAAATGATTCTCTGTCAGCTTTAAACTATTGTAAGCAAGTATAGATGTTTTCAATCCCTTTATTAAAACATATGTATAAAGAAAAAAATAACTGTAAACTGATCCTTATTAGGAATATTGAATACACTTTTGCATGTAATAAGCATGAACAAAAAGAAACTACTGTGCTAATTTATGTTCCATAATAGATTGTGTGACAAATGTGCAATAATAGTGGCCATCTGCATTATCCGGTTTTGTCTTTTTTATGTAAATACAATATGCTGATCGCTCCATTCAGGCCAAAGTAGATAGGGTATCGAGTACTTCACATGCCCATGCCTGTATAAAACTATTAAAATATGCACACAAAAAAAGCTTTCTTTAGTATTTACCCCAAAATCACTAGTTACATTTTTTTTAAATTCTTAAAATGTAGCACCTTGTTTTTGTTTCTGCCTGCTGAAATGCCTTTTATATTGTGTGCAATAGTCTTGTGTTACAAAAAAGTTTTGTTTATTTGTTTTCAAACTGGACAACCGTTTTAACAACTTTCTTTTATAAACAGGGTGGATATGCAGCCTACCGATACACTCAACCAGCTACTGCTGCCACCGCAGCCACCGCCGCTGCAGCAGCTGCTGCAGCCTACAGCGATGGGTATGATATGGTTTATCTTTTGTATTCCAATTATAATACTATAGTACTAGAAGTAATTTTGCCAAATAAAGCATTTTCTTTGAAATGTTTCCCCACCCCATTGTCGACTCTACAAAAGACAAGGATTTCTCGGCACATCCATCCAGTGGTTAAGTTAAAAATATTTCCTTTATATCCGTCCATTAAAACAAAATGATGACAAATAATATAGAAAAGTAACACATTTCTGGTGCCCTAGGCATCCTTAATCATAGTATGGGCAGCACATCTAGGAAACCTCAGTTTAAATGCAAAGTAACTATTTGCGTTTCCATGTGGGAATGACATATATATTAACAGCAGCCAAAAAACCCTTAAAAATACCTAAGGCCCCTTTCACACATCCGTTTCTTGCCATCAGTCACAAACCGTCGAAATGTGAAAAAAATGGATCCAGTGCTGGATCTGTTTTTTCTCATTGACTTGTATTAGCGATGGGTTGCGACGGATGACCTCAAGTTACATCCGTCGTACGACAGATCAGTCGACAAATGGTTCTGAGACAACGTCCATAGTAATGTTTTTTTGTGTGCGTAGAAAAAATGGACCGCAACGGATCCGTTGCCATCCGTCGTTTGTTGTAATGGAAGCCTATGGGCACAGAATCCGATGTCCTCTGTCAAATGACGGATCAGTCGTTTGATTCCGTTTTTTATAACCAAGCATGCCCAGAAGTGTTGTAAAATGACTGCTAGTCAGGAAAAAAATGGTACGACGGATCTGTTTCTTTACAGGATCAGTCACATCAGTTTTCCTCAATCCGCGACATATCCGTCACAAAACGGATTGTGACTGATGCAAAAAAACTGATGTGTGAAAGAGGCCTAAAACATACATATCACTTGCATATATGCCTGGTACAAAGATGAGTGGGGATGCCATAATAAATTTGTATACAAATAATAAAAATATATTAAAAAGCCATTTTGTAAATCATTATGAAAAATTATTGTCATGAAAATCCACTCAATAAATGTAAATTACTCATTGCTGAAATTCATTCCCCTGGAAAATTTGCAATCTATCCTGAAAATCCAAAAGGCTTTTCTCAAAGTGGGCTGTCTTTGCTAGTTATCCCATCTAATGGAGTTAACCTTTTTTTTGCCAATAAATCTAGTATGTGCGATGTCACCGTTGTACGTGACAACAAGATGCTTGGGAGCTCCAGAATAGGAACCATTCTTTTTTCTTTGTTTATACCAGGGGTGGGGAACCTCTTAGTCAGGGATGACTTTTCCTGCGGCCCCCGAGCTGATTCCCGGGGACTGCAGTGCTGGGGCGGCAGCCGCATCTTACTTGCTGCTGGCCCTTTAAAACCCCACACAGTGCGTTCAATGCTGAACGCTGCATTTCCTATACCTGAAAGACTACGTCCCCACGCTGGTACTGCCTACGTGAGGATGTACTTTGTAGGTGGGGTCGGCGTGAGGAGCGCTAAAATCAAACAGGAGAGGATATTGACTGCCAATCATCCCCCAGGTCTGTTCCCGGCGGCGGTGGCTGCTCCCTGTTCCCGGCGGCGGCTCCCTGTTCCCGGCGGCGGCTCCCTGTTCCCGGCGGCGGCTCCCTGTTCCCGGCGGCGGCTCCCTGTTCCCGGCGGCGGTGGCGGCTCCCTGTTCCCGGTGGCGGCTGCCTGTACCTGGCGGCGGCGGCTCACTGTACCCGGCGGCGGCGGTGGATACCTGTACTCGGCGGCAGCGGCTCCTTGTGCCCGGCGGCAGCTGCTCCTCTCTGTGCGCCGGCAGCGCTCTCCATGCCCGCAGCCACCTCCAGCACTCAGTGATCCAGGCCTCCCCCAGTTCTCTAACTGCCTCCAAGCTCCCCCGGGTCTGCCTGTGCCTCCAGCGCTCTGCTCCCCTCCTTTCTCCCCAGCGCTCTGCTCCCCTCCTTTCTCCCCAGTGATATGTGCCGTCTCCCCAGTGATCTGTGCTGTCTCCCCAGTCTCCCCAGTGATCTGTGCGGTCTCCCCAGTGATCTGTACAGTCTCCCCAGTGATCTCTGTGCCCCCCCAGTCTCCCCAGTGATCTCTGTGCCCCCCCAGTCTCCCCAGTGATCTCTGTGCCCCCCCAGTCTCCCCAGTGATCTCTGTGCCCCCCCAGTCTCCCCAGTGATCTCTGTGCCCCCCAGTCTCCCCAGTGATCTCTGTGCCCCCCCCAGTCTCTCCAGTGATCTCTGTGCCCCCCCAGTCTCCCCAGTGATCTCTGTGCCCCCCCCCAGTCTCCCCAGTGATCTCTGTGCCCCCCCAGTCTCCCCAGTGATCTCTGTGCCCCCCCAGTCTCCCCAGTGATCTCTGTGCCACCCCCCAAGTCTCCCCAGTGATCTCTGTGCCACCCCCCAAGTCTCCCCAGTGATCTCTGTGCCCCCCCCCAGTCTCCCCAGTGATCTGTGCCACCCCCAGTCTCCCCAGTGATCTGTGCCCCCCCAGTCTCCCCAGTGATCTCTGTGCCTTCAGCCTCTCCCATCCTTCTCTCTGCCATCTGTGCCCCCAGCGTCCCCCAGGTTTGTCTGTGTCTCCAGCCTCTCCCATCATTCTCTGTGCCCCCAGGGCTGTCTGTGTCCCCCCGGCATCCCCCAGGGCTGTCTGCCCCCGGCTATGTATATAAGCCCAGCAATGTTTATGCCCTCCAGTCTTGTCTGTGAAACCCAGTGATGTGTATATACCCCCAGTGATGTATGTACCCCCAGTGACGTCTATGCCCTGCTGCTTCCCTAGTGATGTATATTCCTCCCAGCCCTCCCCAGCAATGTTTATGCCCCCCCAGCTATGTCTGTGCTCCCCATCAATGATGTATGTACCCCCCAGTGATGTCTATGCCCCCAGCCTCCCCAGTGTTCTATATTCCTCCCAACCCTCCCCTGTGGTGTATATGCCCCCATACTTTCCTGTGATGTATATACAGCAGTCCCAGACAACTCAAACCTGGAAAAGCAATAAGATCAACATCGCCTAATATTACAGCTGCACCAAAGAGTAGAAGCTCCAGCTGTCAGTGAGTTAATTGTTTGACCAAATATATTAGGGTAATTTTCAAGTTGATAATTTTGTGCGGCCCCCGAAGGTTGGTAGAAATTTCCAAATGGGCCCCGGCAGAAAAAAGGTTCCCCACCCCTGGTTTATACAGTCTTTCTAAATCCCTTTTTTTTACCATTGTTGTAGTACACCCTATATAGCATAGATTGCATGTTTTACATTCCTTGCAGTACACGACATAATGTGTCACAGTAAAATCATTAATATTCTGGAGTTTGCCTGTAAGTAAAATTAAGCTTGGCGCAAAACCGCTCATGTTACAGCGGCTATCAATACATGTAAAAAACCATGTGATTTAAGCCAGGGTAATTTGGCATCTGATTTTTGAACTAAGGAAAAAAATATACTAAAGGATCTGCGATCTATCATGAAAATAAAAAAAACATTTTTTTTTTTTTTATAATCTAATTAAGTTTATACATCAAAAAACAGGTCAAATAAAATGTCAAGAAGAAAACCTATATTAAAACATCGCAAACAAAGCTGTTTTCAGACGTGAGGAAAGCCAAACTGCAAAATATTTCCTTCTCCTCATCTCAATATAAATCAGCTGATTTTTATTTAAGATAATTCCTCCACTCCAGATGGAGCAACCCTCCCACCATGTCCTCAAAAACGCTAGAGAAGGAGTGTTGAGATGAGTGCAAAGACATCGTTTTCAGGAAATAGCCAACCATATAGAAGAAAGAAGCAAATCTTCATGTAGGGAACCTGTCAGGTGCAATATACAGCCAGCACCACGAGCAGTTCTGGGTGTATATTGCTAATCCCTTCCTAACCATCTCTATATATACACTAGCATAGATAAGAGATGTAGAAAAAGTATTTCTATAGATCTGTTATCTTATGCTAATGAGCGCAGAGACTAGTGTCAAGGGCGTTATATCCCCCGACAAGCCACCCTCTTAGCATGTTAGCACGCCCACAGGGGTGTACTAACATGCTATTTAATTCAGAATCACCAGCGGTGACGTGCGTACCTGTGTTTGCTGTGGCAGCGCTGGTCAGAATGCCCGGCGCTTCAAGTCATGCACAGTATGAAGATGGGTGTATGCGTCCTGGCTTCAGAGAGGTCTACTGCACATGACTGGAAGTCAATACTTTTTCTAAAGATTCCTTTATCTATGTTAGTGTATATAGGGACGTTTAGGCAGGGATTAGCAATATGCACCCAGAACTGCTCGTGGTTCTGGCTGCATATTGCACCTGACAGGTCCCCTTTAAATGGCCATCTGAACAGTGTTCTCATTCTGATTCCAGGCATCCAATCTGTTCACCAGATTGCGGTCCTTGCTAAAGGCTTGAACTATGTCCCCAGTCATAATTTCAATGTTTGAAACCATCAAAGACGTAAATAAATTTGCCTGACTATTGACCGCAAAAAAGCACTTCTATTCAGAGGAAACTAATTCCATCATACCTGAAGCAAAGGCTACACGTGCCAATGAATTTGTCGATTTAGTTTTTTATGTAACAAAATGTATTACTATATGCAACACTTGCAGCATGAAGGTGATTGTATTGGTTTGATGGGATTGCTGATCAGATTTCTATAAAAAAAACAAAAACTTTCTATTACTTTCTTGAGTCTAGATCTGCAGTGTTCGATACATTTTAATCAGTGGTTGAAAAAGATCTAAAAATCTTGTATGATGAAGCTTTAACACAAATAAACCCTACAAATCTAACCAGGCACCATTTCATGACTAAGTGAATGAAGTTCCAAAAAAGATATTGTTATATGTAATTCGGACAAATCTGGGTGCATGGTATTTAGCAGAAACAATGTTGAATAACACGAATACCTACAGTACAGACCAAATGTTTGGACACACCTCATCTCTAGAACAACTATTAAGAGGAGACTTTGTGCAGCAGGCCTTCATGGTCAAATAGCTGCTAGGAAACCACTGATAAGGACAGGCAACAAGCAGAAGAGACTTGTGTTCTTCAGCCCAAACAAGGAATGGACATTAGACCAGTGGAAATCTGTGCTTTGGTCTGAGGAGTCCAAATTTGAGATCTTTGGATCCAACCACTGTGTCTTTGTAGAAAAGGTGAACGGATGGACTCTACATGCCTGGTTCCCACCGTGAAGCATGGAGGAGGAGGTGTGATGGTGTGGGGGTGCTTTGCTGGTGACACTGTTAGGGATTTATTCAAAATTGAAGGCATACTGAACCAGCATGGCTGCCACAGCATTTTGCAGAGGCATGCTATTCCATCCGGTTTGCGTTTAGTTGGACCATCTATTTTTCAACAGGACAATGACCCCAAACACACCTCCAGACTTTGTAAGGACCAACAAGTGCTAAGCATCTCTGGGAACTCCTTCAAGACTGTTGGAACACCATTTCCGGTGACTACCTCTTGAAGCTCATCAAGACAATGGCAAGAGTGTGCAAAGCGTTAATCAAAGCAAAAGGTGGCTACTTTGAAGAACCTAGAATATAAGACATATTTTCAGTTTCACACTTTTTTTTCTTTTTTTTTTTTTTTTTTTTTTTTTTTTTTAAGTATTTCATTCCACGTTTTCATTCATAGTTTTGATGTCTTCAATGTGAAGCTACAATTTTTAGAGTCATGAAAATAAAGATTTCTCTTTGAATGAGAAGGTGTGTCCAAACATTTGGTCTGTAGTGTATATGAAGTTGTTTTCTGACCGTTGTTTTCAAGAACACCCTTTCCTCTGTCTTAAACAAACGATTAACAATAGGGGTGTTGTAGTCAAGAAGTAGTGGCCTCACTGGACCATACAGTGGACTACCCTGGAGGAGCCAACCTCGAGCTAACCCCTATGCAGGCGCTGTCAGGTGCAGCCCCAGGGGCCGAAGTGCACGACTGCCAGGACCAGTGTTATCTGCTCTTACGGACAGGAGAGTCTCTGAAGTCCTGTATGGATGTGCACAGATGTAAGAGCAATAACGAGGAATCACAGACATGGCAGCACGGAGGTGGTAACTCAGACATAACAGCATGGAGGGGGTGGTAGCAGCAGGCTCTAGGAAGAGACACCGCTGATACCGGTACTAGAACATGAGAGATAGGGCTAGACACAGTAATGGGTACGGGACTTTAAAATTAGCAATACACTATGGATAGCGAACGTTGCTCAGGCACGGGGAAGGTGCTTTAAATACCTTCAGGGTGATAGCTGACCTCAGGGGTCACTTCTGGGTAATAGAACGCCAGCCCTAAAACAAAAGTGGCGTGGTTGCTCACACCCTTTGGGCACTCCCAGAAGGTATGCGTGTGGCCTGGAAGCAAGAGGAGGCTGCCGCAGGCCTCTGGCAAGAACGGGTGCATGGGCCCGACAGAAAGGTCGGAAGAACTGTGCCTCACCGACGCATGAAAGTGGAGGTGTGCGGGGGCAATATCTTTTGGTTGACGTCCCTTCACCCTCAATGTTCATTGGCTGCCGAAAACTCACGAGAACATCTCTCCCCCTGCATTCTCAGTCTCTATTCCATTATGTCCCATCATTTGTCACTCACATCAATTCAAAATTATAATTTAAAATCGATCCAGTGCATAGTGCAATGAACTGAAACAATTCATACCAGTTTACAATATCTTTTGAAACCCAACTATTTCATGTTTAATTCTGACTTTTTCCTACAAATTGAAGGCAATCAAATGGGTTCAAAATTTTCACCTTTGCTTGTAATACTGTTCATGTCATGGTGGGAAGAATTATATACATTTGACACTAATAATTCAAATTTAAACCACATATAGTGCGTCATGTAGACTACGTACTGCTAGTATGGTCAGGAAACAGTAAAAAATCCCCAGCTTATTAAATACATAAATAATACCACACTTATTCTTGAACAGAAAAATCAGCATTTATTCAACTATAGTCATATTACATTCTGGAACATCAACATAACTCTCCAAAACCTCTGTCTGTGTCTGTCTATTTATCTATTTCTTACATGCCTTTAACCTGTCTGTCTGTTAACACAGGAACCAGAATAAAGTTGTGGAATAGATCTGTGCTGCTATAAAAACGAAGGTCCAGATACACAGCCAATATAAGCACACGCCTGGGGGCTGTAGCCTGTAGTCATATGCCTGATCTGCGCTGTATATCACAATATGGGGGGCAGGGGCTGGCTGGCACATTTTAGCCTGGGGGGCAATCATAAGGCAGTGGCCCTCAAGTTGCGGCGACCCACCTTTGGTCTGTTTCTCTGGCCACTGCATTAAAGCAGCAGTAACCGACTTTATGAACAGGCTGGTACATATATATGGGAACAGAACCGCGCTTACTGCTTACATAGATACTGCAACAGAACCAAGATGACTACAGAGATATGGGAACTGCAAGGAGCTTATTACAGCGATATGGGAACAGAACCGAGCTTACTACAGAGATATGGGAACAGAACCGAGCTTACTACAGAGATATGGGAACAAAACTGGGCTTACTACAGAGATACAGGAGCAGAACTGAGCTTACTATAGAGATATGGGAGCAGAACCGACCTTACGACAGAGATATAGGAGCAGAACTGAGCTTACTACAGAGATATGGGAGCAGAACTGAGCTTATTACAGAGATATGGGAGCAGAACTGAGCTTACTACAGAGATATGGGAGCAGAACTGAGCTTACTACAGAGATATGGGTGCAGAACCGAGCTTACTACAGAGATATGGGTGCAGAACCGAGCTTACTACAGAGATATGGGTGCAGAACCGAGCTTACTACAGAGATATGGGAGCAGAACTGAGCTTACTGCAGAGATATGGGAGGAGAACCGAGCTTAATACAAAGATAGGGGGGAAAACCGAGCTTACTACAGAGATATGGGTGCAGAACCGAGCTTACTACAGAGATATGGGTGCAGAACCGAGCTTACTACAGAGATATGGGAGCAGAACTGAGCTTACTGCAGAGATATGGGAGGAGAACCGAGCTTAATACAAAGATAGGGGGGAAAACCGAGCTTACTACAGAGATATGGGTGCAGAACCGAGCTTACTACAGAGATATGGGTGCAGAACCAAGCTTACTACAGAGATATGGGTGCAGAACCGAGCTTACTACAGAGATATGGGTGCAGAACTGAGCTTGCTACAGAGGTATGGGAACAGAACCGATCTTACTACAGAGATATGAAAGCAGAACCGTGTTTACTATAGAGATATGGGAGCAGAACCGAGCTTACTGTACTACAGAGATAAGGAAGCAGAACCGTGCTTACGGCAGAGATAAGGGAGCAGAATCAAGCTTACTACAGAGATAAGGGAGCAGAACCAAGCTTACTACAGAGATAAGGGAATCAATACCAAGCTTACTGCAGAGATATGAGAGCAGAAACGAGCTTACTACAGAGATGCAGGAGCGGAGCCGAGCTTACTACAGAGATATAGGAGCAGAACCGAGCCTACTACAGAGATATGGGAGCAGAACCGAGCTTACTGTACCCATACAGGAAAAAAATTGTACTTACTTAGTCTACTACATAGAAATAGCAACAGGACACCAAGCAAGGACAACAAGTTTACTGCATAGACATAGTACCATAACTAAGCTTACTGCTTAAATATGGTACCATAACTGAGCTTACTGTATTGATATAGGAGCAAAACTACAAAGATACAGTACCATAACCCAGCTAACTACATATACAGCAATTACAAAGCTTATCCTATATTTTCAATGTTAAATACGTACAGAACACGGCTGGCACACGGACTATACACTTATGCCATCTGTGTGCTGTGTATGTATTTCACGGCCCCATAGACTTCTATTGGCCTTTGTCATCTGCGCTGCCGGAAAAAAAAAAAAAAAACAGATGTCTCCGTAGGGATCACACACGGTCTGTGTAAACACACGGACATGTGAGCAGCACCATAGATTATAATGGGTACTCATTGTACCCCTGAAAAAAACTGACACAACACATACCACATACACAGACATGTGAAGGAGGCCATAAGGTGGTGACATAGCTACCTCACAGTGCAGGGGTTAAATTCACTTCTTTTCATAAACATGGAAAGACAAGTGACCATTCCCTAACACATATGTGAATAAGCCCTTAGTGCTGCGTGCACACGATCAGTGTCAGCAGTGTCTTGGACGCAGAGTGTTTTTCACTGAGTCCAAAATGCTGCATTGTACAGTACAGACAAAGTGGATGGATTTATAGAAATCTCCGGCCCCCTGGGCTCTTTTAGACGCTCCATAAACTGACCTGTGGCGCTGCTTTCCTATCCTCAGCAAGTTTATTTATTCTAACAGCGATGCTAGTGCTCTGAGCGGGAGAATACAGCGAATATCCGCTGACAGTTACTCTGATGGTGTGCACGGACAGCGCGTTCTCCCACCTAGGAGACTAGAGTCTCCAGCAGCGAAAGCACGCTGCGTCTCCAGACCGTGAGGACGCCTGATGGTGGGCACTCACCCGCATAGATTTAGTGTTGTGTCCTACAGATACAAATGTTTTACACATACAGAAGACACTATAAGGCTACGTGCCCACGGTCTAGACATGATGTGTCCTGGACGCAGCATGTCCTCTCCTGCAGGGCCACGACTGCTCTCCGCAGGGACCACAGCAGCCTGTGCCCACAGTCAGGGTTCGGGCCGCTGTGGTCTCTCTTCTGTTCTCTCTGTGGAGACACTTGTGGCTACACAGCAATAAATTGACATGCTAGGGTTCAGGAAGCCGCACCACAAGTCAGATTTCGCTGTGGGCTGAACACGCACAGTGGGCAAAGGATTTGTAAAAATCCCATCCACTGTGCTTGTACTGTACAATGCAGCGAAAACACTCTGAATCCAAAATGCTGTGAACCCTGATGGTGAGCACGCAGCCTCACATACAGGCATCTTACACACATACACAACTCCAGAAGCACGAACTGTAAACATACAGTACAGAGATATGTACACATATATAGACACATACACCGACACGGTATACACCTACACACACACACACACACACACACACACACACACACACACACACATATACCTGCGTACATCCGTATACACATACACACACCCCTGAGTACAGCCGTATACACATACACACACACCCCTGCGTACAGCCGTATACACATACACACACACCCCTGCGTACAGCCATATACACATACACACACCCCTGCGTACAGCCATATACACATACACACACCCCTGCGTACAGCCATATACACACATAGACCCCTGCGTACAGCCGTATACACACATACACCCCTGCGTACAGCCGTATACACACATACACCCCTGCGTACAGCCGTATACACACACATACACCCCTGCGTACAGCCGTATACACACACATACACCCCTGCGTACAGCCGTATACACACATACACCCCTGCGTACAGCCGTATACACACACATACACCCCTGCGTACAGCCGTATACACACACATACACCCCTGCGTACAGCCGTATACACACACACATACACCCCTGCGTACAGCCGTATACACACATACACCCCTGCGTACAGCTGTATACACACATACACCCCTGCGTACAGCCGTACACACACAAACCCCTGCGTACAGCCGTATACACATATGCACAAACCCCTGCATACAGCCGTATATACACACCCCTGAGTACAGCCATATACACACACCCCTGCGTACAGCCGTTTACACACACCCCTGAGTACAGCCATATACACATACACATAAACACCCCTGTGTACCGCCGTATACACACAGACACACACACCTGCGTACAGCCCTATACACACACACACCCCTGTGTACAGCAGTGTATACATACACACACACACACCCCTGCGTACAGCTGTATACACGCACCCCTGAGTACAGCCATATACACATACACACCACTGCGTACAGCCGTATACACACACCACTGAGTACAGCCATATACACATACACACTCCTGCATACAGCCGTATACACACCACTTAATACAGCCATATACATATACACATAAACACCCCTGCGTACCGCCGTATACACATAGACACACACCTGCGTACAGCCGTATACACACACACACCCCTGCGTACAGCAGTGTACACATAGACACCCCTTGCATACAGCCATATACACATACACACACACCCCTGCGTCCAGCCGTATACACAGACATCTGCATACAGCCGTATACACACACGCACACACATCCGCGTATAGCCGTATACACACACACAAAGCTGCATACAGCTGTATACACACACACACCTGCGTACAGCTGTATATACACAGACAAATACACAGATATAGTCACATAGAAGTGTATACATATTTGAAAACATTCACATACAAAAATTCATACACAGACACAATCCTATACACTCAGACACATACTGGGGGGCTTTTTACTTTTGATGATTGGGGGACACTTCTCTCTTCTTCTCTCCCGTGCAGCCACAGACTTCTTTGATGGTAAAATCAAATCCCACAGGATAAAGGATCTGTGGTGACGTCACGATCATGTGATAAGGGGCGGGGCCTCAGAAATACAGCTGAAAACAGAAAGAAACTCCAGGTGTCCTGGAGTTCTTTATAATAGAAGCGGGGTTCTGAGGTAAGACCTCCAGATGGGAGGTTCAGAGGGGTGCAGGGGGGGAGGGAGGGTTGGGGGGTGGGCGCGCAGCCTGCATGATTATAGTGGACGGGAGGAAACATGGCCACGCCCACTAACAAATCCGGTCACACCCACTACCCAGGCAGCTCCTAGCCACTAGGATGTAGCTGAAAACCTTGTCTGATGCTCCTCGACTGGATGGAGGCAGCGCGTGTTGCATGACGTCATTATAGCACACGTGGCCGCGCACTGTGCACTGCGAGCGGCCGGGTCTCCTGAACTATACGGCCGGTCATGTGCCTGTGGAAGTGTCAGTGTGCCCGGCTACAGTACTGGAGACATGGCCGCGCGCAATTCACTGTGCGCGGCCATGTGTGTTATAATGACATTATGCAGCAGGCGGCCGGCCCTCTACAATACCTGGGAGAGCAGCCCGGGGGGCAATTGCCCCCCGGCCCAGCTCGCCCCTGATGGGGGGACCCTATGCCAATTTATTTTACACCACTATAGAGACGCAGACAGCTTGTGTGATTTCAACCAATCACAGACGCTGTCACACAGGGTGAGGGTGCGGTCTGACTGTAACTAATCAGACACTAGGACTGATGATGGGCAGGGGAAGCAGTGAGTATGTATGAGGGTTAATGAGCAGACCCAGAAAGAGTTACAGCCGCACGGGAGACTCAGTAAGCATAAGTAATTTCCCTAGCCTTTTCTACCACCATTTTGCAGTACAATGTTCAGATCCCCATAGACTTATAGGTTTTGACGTCTGGGCAGATTTTAGGTTTCAACTCCGGTCCCAACCGGATTTTTATTTATTTGTTTTTTATTATTTATTTTTTTAATATCTGTGGGTTTGCCCATCTCTACGCATTTGTAATCTGTAAACGTTTGCAGTCCGTACAGGATACTTAGTGTCCGTGCACATACTCGGAACACTGACTTCTCAGGGAAGTCCATGTTACTGTTTGGGTTCGGCCACCCAGAAAAAAATAAAGTTAAAAGGAAACAAAATGAGGATTAGAGTAGAACAGTTATACGTTACTTACCGAGTCTCCAGGACAGCTGTCGCACTCCTTTCGGATCTGATAATTAGCTGTCATGCATATTCACTGCTTCCCCCTCCCACCCTCTTAGACGGCATCTGTGATTGGGTGCAGTCAGACTGCCAGCGTCTGTGATTGTTTGTGGAGTGTAAAAATCTAATATATAAAGCTGCATGTATGTATGTATGTATGTATGTATGTCCACTAAAGTAATCCGCACCGTTCCATTTACAATCTCGAAATTTTGCACAGCCACCTCATTTGACTCAGGGAACGTCATAAACTATGTTTTGAGGGAAAATTTAAACCCACGCTTTAGTTATTCACCAAAACACTTGCTAACAGTATAGTCAATGGAGCTGGGAAAAATCTGTTATAGACTCCTATTATGGAGAGACACACACAGAAAGAGACTCACACACATACAAATACAGACTGAAAGGGAGACACAGAGACGGGAAGGGAGACACAGAGACGGGAAGGGAGACACAGAGACGGGAAGGGAGACACAGAGACGGGAAGGGAGACACAGAGACGGGAAGGGAGACACAGAGACGGGAAGGGAGACACAGAGACGGGAAGGGAGACACAGAGACGGGAAGGGAGACACAGAGACGGGAAGGGAGACACAGAGACGGGAAGGGAGACACAGAGACGGGAAGGGAGACACAGAGACGGGAAGGGAGACACAGAGACGGGAAGGGAGACACAGACAAACAGGTGTGCGGGCGGGCGAGCAGAAATGCAGAAAGACGGCGGACTGAAAGAGACAGGCGGCCAGAAAGACACGCATACACAAACAGAAACTGTATGTGGGAGGTAATCTATTGGCTGTTTTGACAGCCTGAATATTTATCAGGTGGCCTATAACAACCAATCACAGCTCTGCTTCTATTTTGCTACAGGTCATTAATAGGAGCTGCATCTTTGTGGTTAGCAAAGATGCACTGTGTGAAAATACCCTTATATGAATTTAAGGTTTGTAGTATCCAAAATTGGGTCAGTGTGGGAATTCTGCTGTCTTGGTACTTCAGTGGCTGTGGAAATGCAACTCTGAGGCACCTACAATTTATTCTAGACAAAATTGCTCTCCAAAAGCCAAATAGTGTTTCTTTCCTTCTGAGACCATCCATATGCCCAAACAGTAGTGTACAACCCATATATGGGGTATTGCCCTATTCTGGAGATTTTGCTTAAAAAAATGTGATTTATTTCCTTCTACAACCACTTGTAAAAATGAAAATATAGCGTTAAAGCAACATTTTTTGTGGGAGGAAAAAAATTCTGCCCCTCATCCGAAAATTACCTATTTTAAGTCAGGTTTAGTGTTTGTATTTTTGAAATAATTATGTCAATCTGTTTTGGGATTATTTTCCCCTTCATATCACAATTTTTATCAAAAAGCAAAATTGGGTTGCAATTGTCGCACTGTACTGTGGCTTTTTTAGACTCCTACTTACTGTTTCAGGAAAGATTTGTACATTAGCGACATTGAAAAACTCTGAACATATTTTTGTATTGATACATCCAAATGAGCCTGTTACATTGCTTGTTGTGACTGGTGGCTCCTATGTTATCACCTGTGCATACAGGTTTTACCTGTCACTGTAATCCTACCTCTGATAAAATGGAACCTTTCTGAGAACATACATCCGGTCCTTTCAGGGACGTCAAAACTCCCAGTGGCCAGTGAGAACATTTTTTGCTGTTCAAGGGCCCTTAATCTATTCCATCTTAGCTGCCCTCAGTCAAATAACCCTCCTTTTTTCCACTAAAATGTTGCTTTACCCTCCAATATTTACATTGCATTGCGTTAAGACCTGTGTAGGGTTAATAAATTCCTTACCTTTTTAATTACTTAAGGAATACAATTTTAAACTTTATCGGTATCCACTATACTTATATGGTGTAAGTCAATAGCAGGTGTCTAAAGCAGGCTTATGGGGTTGACCCCATCTCCTATCCAGCAGGTAGGTGGTGACAATGTCAAAGCCATTATCTCAAACATCCATGGGTACAGTGTAGCTCCGCCAACCACTTTTAACCTATTAGGCCTCTTTCAGACATCAGTTTTTTCGCATCAGTCACAATCCGTTTTGTGACTGATGCGATGGATACGTTACAGATTGTGGTAAAACTGATGCGACAAAACCTGTAAAAAAACAGATCTGTTGTACCATTTTTTTTTTTTCCTGGCCAGCAGTGATTTTATAACACTTCTGGTCATGCTCGGTTATAAAAAAAAGAATCGGACGACAAATCCGTCATTTCATAGATAACGATGGATCCTGCGCCCATAGGCTTCCATTACAACAAACGACGGATGGCGATGGATCCGTCGCGGTCCATTTTTTCGATGCACACAAAAAACGCTACTATGGACGTTGTCTCCGTCATTTGTCGACGGATCCGTCGCACAACTGATGTAACGTGAGGCCATCCTTCGCAATCCCTCACTAGTACAAGTCAATGAGAAAAAAAAGGATCAGCACTGGATCCGGTTTTTTTTCACATTTCGACGGATTGAGACTGATTGCAAAACACGGATGTGTGAAAGGGGCCTTAAGGGACTAGACTTGAAAAGTCATTCTGTGCTAAGTGCAGGCGCTTCATAGCGGGGCCAATCATTTTTCACTTCCCGACCTTGGGCTTACTGGGTATGTCCTGCTTGTAGAGGAATTCCAGACTTTGGACATACCCAGTATGTCTTGGTAGTCGTGCATGCAAAAGAGTTGTGCTTGTGCGATTGCCACCAGGACTTTGGCTTTTTTGACAGCCGAACCCCAGTTGTCACAGCCAGGGATGGTCATCGCGCTGTCCCTGGTTGTATAACCATAAATGCTGTAATAGATATTGATCACAGCATTTAGGCGGCTGGAAAGGGAATGTGCTCCCTCTAACCTTCGGTTGGTGCCCCGGCGATGTGATCGCCAGGGCCCGATCATCACCATGGTGACCGAGGTCATCAAGACAATCTCCTGGTCACCCAGGACTAGAAAGCCTCTGACATCATGCCAGGAGCATGATCTCTGAGGCCTATGACAGTGCGGCACTGACAAATATAATGTATTGCAATGATGTTGCATTTCAATACATATCAGCAATCAGTGTAATAAAAGCTAAAGTCCCATATAGGGACTAATTAAAAAAGTTTTTGGGTTGTTTTTTTTTTAAAAAAGTTAAATTGTAAAAATGTTTAGAAAATCAAAATAAGGGACAAAAAAAATGTTAAATATGTATATTTGTGTTTATAAAAAATACACACATTTGGTATTGCTGTGTTTGAAGCAATCCAATCTATAAAACTGTAGCTAGTTAACTCCTTGAAAATATATACAGATAGGGAATTTAGATTGTGAGCCCCAATGATGACAATGTTGCTGATTAAGCGCTGCGGAATATTAGTGCTATATAAAAAATAAAGATTTTTATAAAAATAAAGATTTAAGTGAAGACCGCAAAAAAACAGTAGCAAAAACTGTCTTTTCACCATACAGCTGACAAAAACGGAAATAAAACACAATCAAAAAGTCATGTATAAATATGAATACCTCATCATGTCCCCAAAAAATCAAACCAAAATATAGCTCCAGCAGCGAAAAAAATAAAGCTATAGCTCTTAATGGAGCAATGCAAAAACACTTTTTTTTTTTTCTATAAAACCGATATATATAACTTTTTTTTTTTTTAGGTTTTGCTTCTGTTAGAAGGGTATGTGCACATGTGGAATATTTAGTGCAGATGTTTTCTGCACCCCATGGCAGAAAAATGCAACAAAAAACGCACCATGTGCACACAGCATTAACATAGTATTGCTGTAATCGTACTGACCTGAAGAATAACACTATCTAATTACTTTGATAACACGGTGAACTGCGTTTAAAAAAAATCCTGAATTGCTGTTTCTTCTTGATTCTGCATAATAATAATAATAATAATAATAATAATAAAAAAAAATACTCCTCACAAAGAAAACAAATTTTCACATGACTGTCGGCAGAAAATTAAAAATACAAAACTATAGCCTTCAAAATACTATGATGCAAAAAACCTTTTTTTGGGAAAAAAAAAACAAACATTTTATTGTGATAGTAGCCCAAACTATATAAACCTGATATCACTGTAATCGTACTGACCTGAGGAATAACGCCACCTAATTACATATTAATTATTCAACTGCTTTTGATTTATTCTGCCTCCCAAAGATCACAGTATGGCGCAACTCACATTTATCTTGCGCTCTTTGCTGAGAGCTTTACAGTGAAGATTACATTGAAATCTCTAAAAATTCACTGTAATGAGGCAGTCACTTTACCTCTCGTCTGGCCTGTAGTCCCACTGTGTCCATCTTTTTACACGCCTTTTTAGACATGCACAAAAATGCGGTCATAATCAGTTTTGTGTACCTTTGAAAAGATTGACACCGCTGAACAGAGGTCAAATGGAGTAAGGCCGTGTGCGCACGTTGCATTCTATTCCGCAGCGTGTAAGTCACTGCACGTGTGTCTCAGAACGCAGAAGAAAAAGCTGCGTTCTGAGACTCATTCGGCAGAACGCAACGTGTGCACATTCCTGGAGAATTCATGCATTCTAAATGCTTGCTCTGCCATAGGCCTCCGACACACTTAAGTGAAAATCACGCACGTGCCGAGAGACACGTATTTCAGATGCGTGTTGCGTGCAGGTAAGTACGTGTCTCTGGTACGTGCGGGCCACGTGTGTTCTACGTAGAACTGGTAATTTGCATACTCACGTGGTCCTTCCTGCTGTCCGTGGTGCTGATCTTCGGTTCTCCAGCCCTCCCGTCTCCCCGCTGCTGCTGCTGCTGCCAGGCGGTGAAGTGAATATTAAATGAGAATAATGATCGGCAGTCGGCAGAAAGCGACAGCAGCGGCAGAGACAGGAGGGCTGGAGAAGGTGAGTTAAGGTTTTGTTTTTTTGTTTTTTTCCTTTCTCTGACACGTGTGTTTTCTCTGGCGCGTGTCACACGGGACCGCATCCACACTACACTCGTGTGGTACGGGTGCGGGCCGTATGACACACGTGCTGCGGGAGAAAACACTGACATGTCAGCGTGTAGAAAAACGCACACACGTACAAACGCACACGGACACACGTTCCGTGTGGTTTTACGGGTGTGTGCCTGCTACAATAGGGTAGCATTGCTGAACGTGCCGCCGGTACGTGCAAAAAATGGCAAACACGTACTGGCGGCATGGATGTGTGTCGCAGGCCATAGACAGAGTGGGAAAAGCATCCAGAACGCACATTTTTGACAGTGCGGTCCCACTCGGCTCTGCAGCATCCCCATAGACTTGCAGCAGAGCCGAGTGGGACCGCACTGTCAAAAAGAGCATGGCTGGCTGCGAGAGAGTGTCGCTCGATCAGAATGAACTCGGATGAACTTCACCCGACTTCATTGTGATCGCGCGGCCACGGTCACACGGGAAGGACTCACCTGTGATCGCAAATCCCCTGAGTGACTGCAGCGAGCCGCGCGATCAGCTGTGCTTTCACTCAGGTTACTCGCGGCCACAGCTGCAGACCTCCACCTGAGAGCGGTGGCCACGAGTAACCTCAGTGACAGCACAGCTGATCGCGCGATTCACTTCAGTTGCTGCTTGGAGCTCACAGGAGCAGCGGTGTTCTACTGCCACTTCTGTCAGCTTCTGATGTAGCAGAGCTGAAAGCGTCGTGGGACCTTGCATGGATTACGTCGGATCTGGAGGGGTATTTGGGGGTTTAATAAAGTGGTGAAAGAGGGGTTTTTTTTGTCTTTCATTCCAAATAAAAGATTTTTTAGATGTGTGTGTTTATTTTCTTTAACTTACAGGTTAATCATGGAAAGTATCTCGGGGTGACACCTGCCATGATTAACCTAGGACTTAGTGGCAGCTATGGGCTGCTGCCATTAACTCCTTATTAACCCGTTTGCCACTGCACCAGGGCAATTTGGGATGAGCCGGGTAAAGTCCTGGGACTGTCGCATCTAATGGATGCGGCAATACCGGGCGGCTGCTGGCTGATATTGTTAGGCTGGGGGGCTCCCCATAACGTGGAGCTCCCCATCCTGAGAATATCGGCCTTCAGCCGTGTGGCTTTACCCTGGCTGGTATTCAAATTGGGGGGACCGCACGTCGGTTTTTTTTTTGTTTTTTTTTTCCAATTTTTTTTACTGCTCGATATAGACACTCCCACCGGCGGCTGTGATTGGTTGCAGTGAGACAGCTGTCACTCAGCGTGGGGGCATGTCTGACTGCAACCAATCATAGGCGCCAGTGGGCAGGGGAAGCAGGGAATGTGTGATGATTAATGAGCGGCCGGTATTTTCAAAAGAGGAGAAGCCGCTACAGTGTGAACACCGTGCAGGGCCGCGCCGGTGATCGGTGAGTATGAGAGAGGGGGTGGGAGGGAGAGACAGACATGGACAGAGAGAGATAGAGACATAGAGAGAGAGAGACCGACCGACAGACTGACCGACAGAGAGAGAAAGACGAAAGACCTGCCTTTATGTTAAAAAAAAAAAAAAAAAACAAAACATGCGGATCGCAACAATAATGCAATGTAAGCGCACTGCTTAACATTTTGGCAGGGTTTTTCTACAACTCATTGATTTCAATGGGTGTAGAACGCAGCCAAAATGGCAAAAACAATTGACATGTCGCTTCTTCAAACGCAGAGATTTTGACAATTTTTTGACAAAACGCTGCGTTTCAAAAAGCATCGTGCGCACAGATTTTGCATGATTCTCATACACTTTGCTGGGGAATCACAACGCATGCATTTTGTCAAAGACACAGTACAGTTGTAAACGTAGCCAAAACACAGAAAAAAACGCAATGTGCGCACATGGCCTAACTCTCATTCCTCATTATAGTCAGTTGATCCGTCTGGGGTTTCACCTAAATCACCTATTTCGGAGATATAAATGGGAAAATCCTATGTAAGTGCTCAGCATAGAGCACAGGGTAAATGTGAACTGATTCAAAATGGTCTATACCCAAATTACCACTATGTAGCATTCAACTCATCCCACAAAAAAAAGTCCCACTCAGGTCCTTCATTTGTTAACGGAAAAATAGGGGTCTTCCACATTACTGGTAGTGCAAAGGCTCTGGAAAAGCAAAATCTGCACTCCCAAATCCAAATGCTCCCCTCTTTTTATGAGTTCCACAATATGCCTAAACCACAGATGAAGCAGGATAAGGCACTAGTCACATTAGTGGAGAGTAGGAGGTGCACTTGTCGGCTTCCAAACTATCCGTATCCAAGTAAATACAAGGCACTCTTCACATAATTTGCATATAATTTATTCCAAAAAAAGGAGAGTTGCAAACATGTGACGTTTCTGCCACTTGATGGCCTTCATCAGACAACTCACAAAAATGTTTAATGTAAGTACTGAAATGGAATCACAAGCAGCGATGTGTACTGCTATCTCAGGTTAAAGCAGCGTCTTATGTACAAGATCGTAATCAACAAATAAATGGCAATGTGGGCAGTGATAGACAGCACTATGTCAGATCTAGACTTATGTACGGAGCTAGTTTCAGTATGAGAATAGCGGTATGAAACAGCGGTGTCCACTGTTGTTACATTTCAGTACTTACAGTGAACATTTTTGTGAGTTGTCTGATGAAGGCCATCAAGTGGCCGAAACGTCACATGTTTGCAACGCTCCTTTTTTTGTAATAAATTATATGCAAATTATTTGAAGAGTGCCTTGTATTTACTCCTAAACCACAGATGACGTCCACATTTTTGTCATTATTGTTGTGAGGAGAGCCCGCTTAATTTACAAGGGTGTGTGTCTCCAGAAACACAACCTGGACACTGTGTATGAGCACTATAATTTACTGAGTATTACAAGGGTTTATTTGCAATTTTTAGTTATGCAACATTCATTGCGTTTCACTCCATGGGTGTTTTCCACAAGTTAAATTGTCACTATGAATTGGCCTTCTGATTGAGCACTCCTTCTCATCAACCTTAGGCAATTTGAATTCTTTTATTAGCAGGTTCCTATCTGCCTATAAATTGGACCTTTTAACCCAAAAAGAAGCATTAGAGTAGGCAGGGACCGAACAATAAGAGGCTTAATATTGGCTTTTGGGGTCACATAAAACTGGCTAAGTGCTTGTGTGCTAAGTATCTCAATTTTTCCATGTTTTTCATAGCAGTATTGCATGTCTTTATTACTATATTCATTGTTACACATACAGTATCTCAGCACTACAGCGTGCAACTGTCTTTTTTTTTTTTTTCTTAGGAAGGTGAAAACAGGCTGGGGGGGGTGAAGGGGTTAATCACACCTTCCCATCTGCTTGTTGTTCCCTCTATCTCCACCATCCACTTTCTTTTTGACCGATCGGACTTCATAAAGGCAGAGAAAGGCGCAGGTAGATGGGAAAACAAGCAGGTGGAAAAGTATATTGAAATGATTTTCTGCGCCATAAGGCACAGAGTGCCTGTACTTGGTTTGAACAATCATCCTCTACTGACAGTCCCTTTTACTTGCCTGCACTGACCTGGAAAATCATATTGCCAGGGCAGGTCAGTTTTACTGTATAGTGAACATGGTAAATAATAACCCAAAAAGCAATTGTGAATTTCATCTTTTTTTTTTTTTTTTTTTTTTTTTACCAGTACAATATGTGGCAGAATGAATGGTGTCAATGAAAAGTACAACTTGTCCTGCAAAAAAACAAGCTTCTTGATGGAAAAATAAAAAAGTTATGGCTCTTGGAGGAAAAGGAGGAAAAAACTAAATCACCGGGCGGTGAAGGGGTTACATTCAGCTATCAGACTGTGACAATGACCTTAATAATGGAGGCACATTATTCTATGCCTCCATCAGCACCCTGTGACATTGTAGTGGGGTGTCGATGGGCTGACTAGCAGACTTTCATGCTTGTTATCACAGAGCCTATGGTTGGGCTTCACAGGAGGCAATCATTTTACTATATTCAGCAATATTGTGGTATTACTGTGTGTAGTACAATCCACAATAAATACAGTTAGAAGGAAAAAACAAAGCTTAAAAGAAATAAAAACACAAGTTTGAATCACCCTCCCTTCAAACAAAAATAAACATAATTTTAATAATGTGGTATCGCCCAGTCTAGATAGAAAAGTCCGCTCTATCAAAATATAAAATTTATGAACCTGATGGGTAAACAGGAAAAAAATTAAAAACAAAATGTAAGTGCTGTAATCACAAGACTGCAAAAATGCTGTAAAAAGCGAACAAAATGTCACATCTATCCCAAAATGGTATCAATAAAAATGTTATCTTGCCCTCCAAAAAATAATCCCTCACATAGCTCTATCGAGCGAAAAATGAATACATTTAAATGTTGGTACAATAAAATATTTTACATTTTTTTTCACCATTAAAAAAATAAAAAAAACTTGTATACATTTGGTATAACCGCAATCGTATTGATGAAGAGAATCGTGTTGCCAGGTCATTCTTAACACACAATGTGCAGCATAAAAACTACTCCCAAAAAACCGTCTCCGACTTGAAGGGTGCAGAGCTTTTTTAATGCTTTTCTCCAATTTCACCGTTTTTGGAATTGCTTTACCGCTTTTCAGTACACTAGGCGGTATAATCAATCTTGTCTTTTAGAAGGACAAGTTGCCCTGCAAAACAAAAAGAAGCTTCGTAGGTCTATGTGGACAGAAAAATAAAAAGATTATGACTCTTGGAAGAATGGGAGACAAAAGCACAAAAAAAAAAATTGCCCACTTTGGGAAGGGAACTATGGAACATTATACAGTGAGAGTGGGTGTTGGAAGTGGGGACATCATTTTATGCGTGTTTGTGGACTATAGGAGTGTCATACTGTGTGGTCTGTGGACTATAGGAGTGTCATACTTTGTGGTGTGTGGACTATAGGAGTTTCATACTATGTGGAGTGTGGACTATAGGAGTGTCACACTGTGTGGTGTATGGACTATAGGAGTGTCATACCGTGTGGTGTGTGGACTATAGGAGTGTCATAACGTGTAGTGTGTGGACTATAGGAGTGTCATACTGTGTGGTGTGTGGACTATAGGAGTATCATACTATAGGAGTGTCATACTATAGGAGTGTCATACTATAGGAGTGTCATACTGTGTGGTGTCTGGACTATAGGAGTTGTCATACTGTGTGGTGTCTGGACTATAGGAGTTGTCATACTGTGTGGTGTGTGGACTATAGGAGGGTCATACTGTATGGTATGTGGACTATAGGAGTGTCATACTGTGTGATGTGTGGACTATAGGAGTGTCATACTGTGTGGGGGAATATGGGAGACATCACACTGTTTAAACTGTTTACACTGTTTACACTGTTTAATGGGCACTTTTAAGTGATATCAAAGGTGGGGGAACTTAATGGGCTTCACTAGGAACTGGCTGTCAAATGATGAATTTTTAAGCTAGTACCCGTACTGTTTTCGTTTTTTTGTGTCCCTCTGTTTCTCTTTAAGTTTGGAAGTATGGGTAATTATTTTAAAGGCATAACAATTCAAATGTTAAAAATAGTTAGATTTTTTTTTTTCCAAATTTGTCAAATGGATTTTTATAACTGCTAATCACATTTAAGTTTATCACGAACATAATGTACATTTTTTGTTTTTAATTTTTGTCACCCTTCTAATCCCAGTGATTCTGACATCATGTTTTTCAAAGTTACTACCTCAAAAAATTACATGCCTAAATTGAAAATTCTAGCCTAGTCAGGAAGGGGAAAATTGGTGACCGTGGGGAAGGGTTCGCTTGGTGTCATTGCTACATCGCAGCGCAATCCAAGTGAATTAACCCCAAGGTTAGCGCGACAAGCCAGATACAAAAGTTCTATGTGGTTTGGATTTTTTGCAACTTTCCTGTTGTGTTTTTAGTACCCTTGGGTTGCAAAGCAAACCCTTCCAAATGTTTTGCGCTGCATAGCAGCGACACCTAGTGTGAACTTTGGCCACTTCAGAGATGTCTTGCCCAAAGTCACCATCTAGCCCCAGCCTAAATGTGACAAATTGATAAAAACAGATGAAATCAAGTGAGCATGTAATGTGTTTGGATAGCACAGTAGATTTTTGAATGGATATGTGTATTTTATAATTCCTGTAATATGGCTTCTTATCCACTACTGTAACCCCTTCACGCCATGGCCATTTAAGGTTTTTGAGTGGTTTTTTTACGTTTTTTTGGAACCCATCTTCCAAAAGCCATCACTTTTTTTTATTTTTGTCAACATAGCCATATGAGGGCTTGTTTTTTGCGGGACAAGTTGCATTTTCGAATAGTGTACTGGAAAACGGGAAGAAAATGGCAGCGTGGTCAAATTGCAAAATAAAAGTGCAATTCCACAATTGTTTTTTGGATATATCTACCATGTATCTTATATACAAAACTGACCTGGCAATATGATTTCCCAGGTCAGTACGATTACATACTGTAGCTACAAAACGTATAGTTTTTGGGTTGTTTTTTACTTAAATAGTGGGGAAAAAATTGGACGTTTTGAGATTTTTTTTCCACTTTTGTTGCTATTTTCTGAGAATTGTAACGTTTTTATATTTTGGGATCTGGGGCTGTGTGATGGCTTACTTTTTTCATCCTGAGCTGTCGATTTGATTGATCTTATTTTGAAGTAGATGTTTTGATTGTCTTATTGCATTTTATTGCAATGGCCAACAAAACTTTAATTCTGGTATTTTTTTTTTTTGTTAGTGTTTACTGATTGGATTCATTTATTTTATATTTTGATAGATAAGACATAACTGATACCAAATATGTGTATTTTCTTTTATTTAATTGTTATATTCAATGGAGCAAAAGGGGAGTGATTTGAACTTTTTGTGTGTTTTTTTTTTTCATAATTTTAAAAACTTTTTCCGACTTTTTCTTATATTTACTAGTTTCCTTAGGGGACTTGAAGCTGTGATCGTCCAATTGCTGGTGCTATACAGAGCTTCTTCAATCCCCCATGGCTGTTAGAGGCACATGATGGCTGATATAATCAGCTATAATGTGCGAGGAAAGATGCGGGCTCTGTGTGCAATCCCACATCAAAGCAAGGGACACAACAAATGATGCAAATTTACGTCATATGTCGTGAAGGGGGTAATGTTAAAAACTATTATTGATTTTGATTATAGGGTTGAATTATAACATTTGTATAAAAGCTGCTGCTGCTTACATTGTATACATTGTTTTCCTGTGCAGATACGGGAGGGTATATACAGCTGACCCATATCATGCCCTGGCCCCTGCTACCAGTTACGGAGTGGGAGCTGTGGTAAGTAAAATGTTATAAAATGTAAAATGTTCTCAATGAGAAAAAACGCATTAAAGCTATGTAATAATTGTTTATATTTAAAACATTGACTTTCTCTAAGTAAGTAGACTGAGGAGCCTGTTTTTATGTATGCGAAGCAGTTTGAAGCCTTAAGGAGAACCTTTCTCCAAATTTTTCACGTTCAACTGGACACATGATGTAATAGTGGCTGCCAAACAAAATAAAACTTTTTTTTTTTTTTTTCTCCATTGCAGAGATATTAGCAATGAAACATTTACCACCTAATGAGTCAATTTTAAGTCAGTGGGTGATGTATAATCACTGGGGGCGAGATCTGCTGCCTGCTACCTGAAGCTGAGCAATGATAAGCAGGCATCAACATAGAAGTGCAGTCATCCAGGCCAGAACTGGGGATACATTATCTCCTGTAAATAATTCAGCAATTCTGTGCTGTGTAATAATCTTCATTGTTTATTTAGGCTGCACACCCCGGACTCTGGTCGTATCACCCTGATCACAGCCCAGGATCTTCTGCACTTCTGTGTTGCTGCCTTCTTATGATTGATCACCATGATACAGGAGTTAGTTTTCACTGCGATGTGTATTTCTATCTAATAACATCCACTTGGTCTTAACTAATGTTAACTCATTAGGTGCCAAATATTTGATTGCTAGCATCTCTACAACACGGGCAAACCCCCCCCCCCCCCCATAAAACTTTTTCTTCTGCAGCCATTGTTAGGCTATGTGCGCACGCTGCAGATTTGGTGAACACATTTTTTGCAGGAAAACGCACCAAAAAACGTATTTTGGTATGTTTTTAGTGCGTTTTTGTGCCGTGCATTTTTTTTTTTTTTTTAAATGAAATCAATGGGTGGAAGGGCTGCAAAATACACCAACAATTGACATGCTGGAGATTAATTTTTGCAGCAAATTTGCAAGTAAAAAAAATAAGCAACGTGCGCACAGCACTTTAGCACTCTTTCGCCGGCATAAAGATAGCATGCGATTTTGTGACAAAACTACACCAAAAAAACACAACTTGTGCACACCGCCATATAACTGGTGTCCAGTTCAACATGAAAAATTTGGTAAAAGGATTCTTTAAAAATGGTATTAGATCTGATATTGCGGGTTTACATTTTACATGTTTTGTATTCTGTTCAAGTTTTTGGCTGGTTCTACGCTTTGAAATTAAACTTGTCATTTGATTCAGCTGCCTAAACTATGGGCACCATGATGCAGAGCCTGGTTGCACAACCAGGTATATTAGTTTCAGGTTTTATAGAACCTTAGGAATAGACAAGACTAGTCTGGGTCGGCCTCCGGCCGCTTCTCCCTGCACCAGTCTAGTTGATTGACAGGTCTTTTGCCAAGTAAACACTTGGGAGGGGACATATCCGTCAACTTAAGTGATGTGGGGAGAAACCGGCCGGATACTGTGCCAGACTAGCCTCATCTCTGACTATGGATGGCCCTCGGATCTTCAAATCATTTTCTCTGAAATGAGAGCGCTTACTGATTAGTTGTTGCACTGTTGATGTGATATGAGTGCAGCTATCAAAAATTGATGAGTTCAGCAGCTGTCAGAAGGGTGTTTAGTCTACTCAGAAAGAGCTACTGAGCTCACTGATTGACGGCAGTGCTGTTGACATGACGTCCGCACCACAGCCAGTATCTGATACCGAGAACAGCAGCAGAGATTCAGTACTTGCCCTAGTGACAGTGAGTAAAGTGCAGTATGTCTTTCAGAAAATCTTAGTTCCCAGGGCAAGTTTCTTAAAGGGACAACCCCTCGTAAAGTAGCAAAGAAAGAAAATATATACGTATGTGTGTGTATGTATATGTATATATATATATATATGTATATATATATATATATATATATATATATATATATATATATATATATATATTTATATATATATATATATTTATATATATATATATATATTTATATATATATATATATATATATATATATATATAATATAATATTTTATATTTGTGTGCACTTATGTGTATTTTTGTGTGTGTGTATGTATGTGTATGCGGCTCTGGCAAAAATTAAGTGACAACTGCAAATTTTTAGGTTTTTCTGATATTTCTCTTTATATTTTTGAGTAAAATGTAAACTGTTCTTTTATTCTATAAACTACTGACAACATGTCTCTGAATTTCCAAGCAATACATTTTGTATTTTTATTTTCTGAAAATGAGAAATGGTCAAAATCACAAAAAACAATGCATTGCTTTCAGAACTCAAATAATGCAAAGAAAACAAGTTCATAATCATTTAGAAACAACCATACTAATAATGTTTTAACTCAGGAAGAGTTCAGAAATCAATATTTTGTGGAATAACCATGATTTTTAATCCCAGCTTTCATGCGTCTTGGCATGCTTTCAACCAGTCTTTCACGCTGCTTTTGGGTGACCTTATGCCACTCCTGGAGCAAAAATGTAAGCAGTTCTTCTTTGTTTGATGGCTTGTGACTATCCATCTTTAAGACTGAAAATTTAGCAGTGGTCTCTTAATTTTTGCCAGCGCTGTATGTATGTGTGTGTGCATCTTTGCACACTCACATATCTGGACCCGAGAGCGTCATAGGCTCTGTTGTGAGGCGAAATTTTATCCCCGCGCGTTCCAATTTACCAATCAATTTTGCCCCTATCTACATAATGGGGGAAAAGTGAAACGAAAAGTGTTGGAGCCAAATTGACAGCTGCCAGATGTGAACAAGTGATACTTATAGAATGAGAGAGATGGCGACAAAGAGTATATACCGTACAGTTGCTAAGGTGGGACCCTGACATGGGATACTCACCACACTCGGGGATATGAACACACACACAAAATGCGCCACACACTACCACGTGCTTGAACACATATACCAGCCTCAGCACACATCTCACCACACATACACCAGCCTCGCCACATAATCGCCCTAAAACACACACAAGTCTGGTATTATCCTTCAAAAATAAAAATCTGATTAATAAGCAGCCAAACTACAAGAACAACAAATGTACCATATAGGAATTACGGCAGCTGTCAGTCACATGACCTGTCTATGTGTATGTGTGAGCTAATATATACTGTCAGGGGGAGGGCTTTCTGTTGCCTGGGAATTTATCAGGCTGCCAATAGCAACCAATCACAGCTCAGCTTCTATTTTGCTACAGTTAATTAATCTGAGCTCTGATTGGTTAATATAGGCAACAAAGGACATTCTCAGTATAACAAAGCTTGTATGAGGTAATAGGATGTCAGTTAGGGTGTGTTGGTGGAAAGGCTGATGTCAGTCATATAGGTAATGTGTCTGTAACTGACAGTTTCTATATCCTCTCACATAGAGGTACTATGTGAGAGGATATAGAAACGGTCAGTTACAGACTATTTTTACCACAATAATGCCTCATAAGAAAAGGAATTCCTTGGCACGAATGTCAGCTGATGCGAAAAGAAAAGGTGCATTACGGGCCAATGAAAAATGTGAAGACCGAGAAACAAGGCTGACACACATGAGAACAGCAGCTGCTTCCTCAAGAGCCACTGAACTTTGAGGAGAGGGAAGCGAGGCTTGCAGACAAGAGAACAAGAACTGCTTCCTCAACAGCCAATTAACTTTCTGAGGAGAGGGAAGCGAGGCTTATAGATAAGAGAAGAGCTGCATCCTCAAGGGCCAATGAGTCATCTGAGCAGAGAGAAGGCCGACTTGCCACTAAGAGAATTGCTATTTCCTCCACCAGGGCACATGAAATGGTTGGAGATTTGAAACATACTGCCTTTTCTTACCAGTCAGACATAAACTATCAGGATCATCCTAAAGTTCAGATAGGAAAAATGGATATGGTCTGCATGTACTGCAGTGCCCTGAAATGGTAAGATGAACCGTCAGGTTTATGCTGTGCAAATGGCAAGATAAAACTTCCACCTCTCCTGTCACCACCAGATCCCCTAAAGTCTCTGATGACAGGTACCAGTACAATATTAAAGCATTTCTTGGATAACATTAGGAAGTACAACTCCTGCTTCCAAATGACATCATTTGGTGCAACAAAAGAAATGTTTACAACAGGATTTATGCCGACATTTAAAGTTCAAGGACAGGTTTACCACTCAATTGGGTCACTGCTTCCATTACAAGGAGAAGAACCTCAATTTCTTCAACTCTTCTTCATGGGAAATGCAGAAGCAGAGGCTCAGCGGAGATGCTCTTTAATTCCTAACACTCGCCTTGATATTGTCACTATTCTGCAGCAGTTCTTCAGTCCAACAATCCATATGTTCAACTTTTCAAGACTGCACTTGAATGCATGCCAAATGACGATTACAAGGTTGTCATTCGAGCTGACAGAACACCACGAGGTGAACATCAGCGACGTTTCAGTGCTCCCACATTTGATGAGGTAGCCATCTTGATTGTAGGTAATGATTTTCAAAGCCGTGACATTGTGCTTCAGAAAAAAAAAAAAAGTTTACAACGAGGAGCAGAAACTCACAGGTCCTATGATGCATTACTTGGCCAATTTAGTTAAATCTGTGTGGAATATCTGTGGTGTTGAAATATATGTTGTGAAATGCTTCTCTTAGCTTATTTTTTGCCTTTTAATAATTACATTCATATCTTATTTGTTTTGTGGTTTTTGCGTGCAGAATAAATTTTTGTTAACACATTCTATTTTGTTAACAGTAGATATTAACCCGGGCGAAGCCGGGTAGCACAGCTAGTGTGTGCATGTATATGTGTACATACTGTGTATATGTGTGTATAAATATATATATATATATATATGTGTGTATGTATATAATATAAAATACACACAGTATATGCGTATGTGTATATATAGATAATATGTATATATATTGTGTATAATATTGTATATAATGTGTGTGTGTGTGTGTGTATAATGTGTGTATATATATATATATTATATACATACACACACTGTATACATGTATAGGTATAATATGTAAGTGTGTGTGTGTGTGTGTGTGTATGTATATGTATATATACATACATATACACAATATATATATCTATATATACATACGCATATTCTGTCTGTGTATTTTATATATTATTATATATATTGGATTGTGTGTGTGTGTGTATATATATATATATATGTATATAGGCCTTCATGGTAAAATAGCTGCTAGGAAACCACTGATGAGGGCAGACAACAAGCAGACTAGACTTGTTTGGGCTAAAGAACACAAGGAATGGACATTAGACCAGTAGAAATCTGTGCTTTGGTCTGATGAGTCCAAATTTGAGATCTTTGGATCCAACCACAATGTCTTTGTAGAAAAGGTGAACGGATGGACTCTACATGGCTGGTTCCCACCGTGAAGCATGGAGGTGTGATGGTGTGGGGGTGCTTTTCTGCTGACACTGTTGGGGATTTACTCAAAATTGAATTCATACAGAACCAGCATGGCTACCACAGCATCTTGCAACGGCATGCTATTCCATCCGGTTTGCGTTTAGTTGGACCATCAGTTATTTTTCATCAGGACAATAACCCCAAACACACCTCCAGGCTGTGTAAGGGCTATTTGACTAAGAAGGAGAGGGATGGGCTGCTACGCTAGATGACCTGGCCTCCACAGTCACCAGACCTGAACCCAATCAAGATGGTTTGGGGTGAGCTGGACCGCAGAGTGAAGGCAAAAGGGCCAACAAGTGCTAAGACTGTTGGAAAACCATTTCCGGTGACTACCTCTTGAAGCTCATCAAGAGAATGCCAAGAGTGTGCAAAGCAGTAATGAAAGCAAAAGGTGACTACTTTGAAGAACCTAGAATATAAGACATATTTTCAGTTGTTTCACACTTTAAGTATTTCATTCCACATGTTTTAATTCATAGTTTTGATGCCTTCAATGTGAATCTACAATTTTCAGAGTCATGAAAATAAAGAAAACTCTTTGAATGAGGTGTGTCCAAACTTTTGGTCTGTATGTATATATGTATGTTCTACATTATACGTAATAATTATAGTGTGGAGTATGTGGTGGAAAAGAACAAAATTGCCACAATTCGTAATGCCTTATCAGAATGCATTTATGTGGAGATTTCCTGTCCCAGCTATCAGAGAATGCCTATAAGAGAGTGAAAGATCCAGGTGTTCAGAGGGAAGGGAAGGTGAGTTATTAATATGTTCACTGTAAATATACCCCACGAATGAATGTATGAATCTTGAACAGCGGATCCTTAGCAAAGAATATTGTTGTGATAGCTGAAAAAACGAAATTCTTATTTTAATTTTTTTTTTCCAGATATGGTAAAATCTTGCAGGATTTAACAACCACATTTAAAAAAAACAAATTTGCTGCATAACCCAAGTCAAGAATTGTGCTATAAAAAAATTGTATAGGCTAGGCACCAGAATAAAAGAATTAATTTTTGTGCAAATAAACTTAATATCAAAACATTTAAAAAAAAAAAAACATGCTGGTTCTCTTACGCGTTTCAAGCGCAAAGTGCCCACTTAGGCTGCTTTCACACTACGTTTTTTAAACATGCATCATAAACGTTTTTTTGCTGTAAAAAGTGGATCCTGTTTTTACAAAGAAAAACGCATGCAAACGCATGTGTTATTTAGCAGGATCCTGTCACTTGAAGTTTATGGGCGGGCATTGTAGTCATGTGATCGGGAGTGAGGGGAACTGAACATGACAGACTGGGAGCTGGCATCTGGAAGCTGCGGACGCTGGTAACCAAGGTAAACATCGGGTAACTAAGCAAGCGCTTTGCTTGGTTACCCGATATTTACCTTGGTTACGAGCATCCGCCACTCTCAGGCGGGGGAGGGAGAGAGGAAGGGGAGAGAGAGACTGATCACGCCAGGCTGGTTTCTGGGCTTGCTCAGTAGAGCAAGCAGGATCCTGTCTATCAGCATGCCAGCGTTCACTTGCGTTTGCGTGCAGTGTAGTCTGGATCCAGTGAAAAACAGTATTTGGACACAGCTCAAAAACGCTACAAGTAGCGTTTTTGAAAAAAGTTAAAAAACTGCAAGTCACTGGATCTTCACTATAACACATGCAAACACATGTGAACGCATGTTGACGCGAGTCCATTGCAAATGCATTGAAATGAAAATGCATTTGCACTGGATCCGTTTTTGCATTAAAAAAACGTTCATGACACGTGTTAAAAAAACGTAGTGTGAAAGCTGTCTTAGTCATAGATAATCTATGCACTTTGCGCTTGAAACGTGTAAGAAAACCCGCATGTTTTTTGGGGGTTTTTTGTTTGTTTTTTTTTTTAAACAAAAACTTTATTCCAGATTTTCGTAATGCATACAATAACGATATAGGCAAAAAGATTATGGACATCAGAGCATTTAACAATCCCCTCACATGAGGTCATTTACTATCTTAATGGAACAAGTCCATCTCTTCAATAAATTCATTCACCAACCATTAAACTTTATGCATATAATTTTATATGGAAAGAAAAAAACAAACAAAAAGAAATGCAAGTAAAATGTAAAGAACACTCACATTTCGCAACATGATACCATCAAGAGGTTCCAAAATAAAATGTTACATATAAACACTCATTCTAGGTATGCACCTTCAATTTTCCCAGAGTACCCTGAATATCTTCTAAAGAGGTACCATTCCGTGTAGGTGAAGGGAGTGACTATACCTTTTTATTCCACGGAGTATTGTTTTAATATAAATTTCCTCCATTTCTGAAAGAATTTGTACGTCAATTTATCTCTATTCCTGTAATGCTGCCACCAGGGGGAGCCAGAGCTCTGCAGCAGGCGACACTACACAGAGCAATGAGAACCAGGAAGGAAATGCACAGCGTTCCCATGCACTGCCTAATCAGCACAGCTGAGAGGCAGAGCTGCAGGGTATGTGAGGAATAGTCAGACAGGCTGGGTCAAACACCGTACGGGCAGAAGCAGGACCGGAGGAGCGAGCAGAAGCGAAGTCAAAGTAAGGCTAAGGTCAGTACCGGAGGAAGCAACAGAGTGGGGAAATAGGAGGGGGGACACAGGACAGGAGGGACGACCAGGGGATGGAACACAGACAAGGGCACGGGGGCACAGGAACAGACAGATCAGGATATCACTCACAGGACCAGCAATCACAGGCAAAGCAGAGCCAAGCTTTATAGCTGGCGCTGGTTCACTGGAAGTGTCAGCTTTTAAGGCATCCAGGGGCCGGAAGTGAGGCCCGAGAGAAGGCTCCGCCCCCTAGCCATGTGGATAGGGAGGCGAATCATGACCATTCCTTTCTGCCTCAATTTTCTCTATCCTAAGTAAAGATTTAATCTGGCCCACCACCTCTCCCAAGGATGGCACACTCCCTTCTAGCCATTTGCATAAGTCCTCTTTACACGTCCATGAAAATCACGCACGTTTTTCACGGACGTGTCAAAGGTGCGTATTGCCCTCGGTGTGCTGTGTGTATGGCACACGTGTGTTCTCCGTGTGTTATCCATGATAACACACGGAGAACGGGAACTTTCTACTCACCTGTCCCTGGCGTCGCTGTCCGTGGTTCTGATCTTCGGTCTCCGGTCCTGCCGACTCCCCGCTGCTGCTGCTTCCGGCCGCAGTGAAGTGAATATTCAATGAGCATAATGAGCGGCGGTCGGCAGCAAGTGACAGCAGTGGCAGAGACAGCGTTGCTGGAGAAGGTGAGTAAAGGTTTTTTGTTTTTTTTTTTCTCACAGACACATGTCTTTTCTCCCGTGCATGTCACACAGAACACATCCGTGTGGTCCGTTTACATTACATGTGACACATTTGCGTTCTGTGTGACACCCATGATGCCGGAGAGAAAACGGACATGTTGCCGTGCGAAACACACGTAACTACGGAACGGACACATGTTCCGTGCGAAAATACTTACGTGTGTCCAAAACCATAGGAATACATAGGTCTACGTGTGTACATGTCTCCGGTACGTGAGAAAACTGCCAAACACGTACCGCAGGCACGTGCGTGTGAAAGAGGCCAAAGATGGCTTTCTTGCTTATCATGGCTATACTATGAAATAGTTTTGGTACTTTGGTCTCCTGCAGCCCTTGATCACTCCCCCCCTCATTTTTATAATGGAAAAGCCATAACATCGGGTCTAACTCAAACACGACTCCCCATATATTGTACCTTCCTCCAAAGTTTTTCACTCTGCGCATTGCCATACCCCGTGAAATAAATTTGTTTTCATCTTACATTTGGAACAGTTTTGCAGTTTATTTATGTCTTGTCTACTTTGAATATTGAAACCGTAGATTGCCTTGTGCATCAATCAGAATTCGGTATCTCTCCATGCTTCGTTAATTACCGCCTTTCTCATTCACGTCCACCCTTGGAGTATCTTTTTCCCTGCTTCCACGTCACCCAGTTGTCTAGCCCATGCCCCCAGGACCTTTTCAGAATTGAGTGGGAATAAAACTTCTTAGGTCTTTATGAAGTACTGATATGTTAATTTCATTTATGTCCCTCATGATAACCCGATCCATATTGTTCGACAACTGCTCTTTTTTAACATCTCTGATGTGCTGCATTATGCCATTGTTGACCTGTGTATATTGTATGAACTGCAACGGGGAGAGCCCAAATTTTTCAACCACTTTTTGACATAAATATCTGTTTTCCGCTTCGTGGAGCAAATCCAACACTCCCCTTTTATCCCTTTATTTCTCCATTCCATAAAGAGTTTGTTTTCTCTGACCAAAGGAAACTACAGATAGCTCAAAATATTTAGGTACTTAGAGATTCGCCATGATAGGTCATATTTCCTTACTGCTTTCCATGCCATCACTGTGTCTCTACAAACCAATGAATGTTTGATTCTCTGTTGAATATTCGAGAGGGAAGTATGGAGTGATAACTCTAGATCCCAAGGTTTGCAGAACTCAGATTCTAGTGTAATATCAGAGTAGCGACTCAGCCTCCTCACCCAATCAAATAACGTGTCTCATCAGGCATGCGAGATTGTACCCCCTAATATTAGGCAGTTTGATCCCTCCCCTCTCTACGGGCAACATCCACTTCTCTGCACTATTTCTTGGTCTTTTTCCTTTCCCAAGAAAGATCATAAACGCCTTGTTCAGTCTCCTAACATCAGCATGCTTCAGTAATAAGGGGATTTTCTGCATTGAATACAGCAACTTTGGGAAGCTCATCACTTTAATGGTGATTCCTGCCCAACAAGGATAGCAGTAATTCCTCCCACACATTTAGCTCCCATTCTATTTTCCCAATTAAGAGTGTGTAATTTAACAAATATACTGATGCCAGTTGTTGCCCCAGCTGGTTTCCAAAGTACTTAAGTGACGATTTTACCACTGGTATCCCACACATATTGTACCCCCTCACAGTTGTTTGCTGCTGGAAGCGTGCCTTTCTTCTTCAGAAATAGTATTTCGCATTTTGCCTTATTTAGCTTGAATCCTGTCAGTGAGCCAAACTCTTCTACTTGCTTCAGTACACTTGAGAGCTCCTTCTGAGGCTTGTTCATAAATAATATATCATTATCTGCAAATAGAGCTGACTATAATTTTCCCGACCTATTTTATGCCCTCAAAACAAGTTCCCCCATTTAGCAGTCTTGATAATGGCTCAATGACTAGATTAAATAGCTGAGGAGACATCGGGCACCCCTGTCTAGTTCCTTTAGTCAGTGGAAAAACATGCAACAGGAAGCCCAGTGTCGCCACTCTTGCCTGGGGATTGGCATAGAGTACCAGTGTGAATTCTCTGAGAATGCCCCCTGTAGACCTATGCTGTCCAGTACAAAATCCAGTCATGACCACTGAATGTTATCAAATGCCTTTTCTGCATCCAGTGGGATAATGGCTGGCATTTCCTGCCTCCCTAATTCCCGGTCTCTAACACCATCCATCACTATCATGGCCTTCTTTACATTCGTTGCCACCACCCTCCCCTTTACAAATCCCGATTAAGCTGGAGAAATCAAACTGGGCAAAACCAGAGCTAGTCTGTTGGCCATAGGTTTAGCTAGCAGTTTAAGATTCTGATTAATCTGTGAAATTGGCCTATAGTTCGCCGGATTGTTAAAGTTTTTATCTCCTTTTATGTATGAGTTTTATCTGGGCTGTGTTTAAGTTGGCAGAAACCCCCGTGCCCCCCAAGATTTTTTTTTTCTAATTTAAAGTTTTATTGATTTTAAGAAGGGAAAGCAAAAACAGCATAGTTAACCACGTTAACAAAGGGATGCTATACAAAGAGCCCTTACGATACATCAGAGCAGCAGGCTCAACAACAGTGCATGTATAATCACATAAATACATGGTTAGCATGTTAAACCAAGAATAATAGAACAGAAAGGAGAAGAAAGAGAAGGGAAAAAAAGGACATAATTCAGAGAAGAGGAAGAAAGCGTCAGTGAAAAGAAAGGAGGGAAAAGGGACATGCTGGCCGGGTCTGGTATGTCGTCTGTTGGACTGTAAACTAGAAGAAGGGAATAGAAGGCTTCTGTGGATAGTACATGCCAAGGGGTCAATTATCCAGGAGATTAATGTAGTGTAAGGAACTTTGGACCAGAGAGGAATAATTCCCAATGGAACCACTTAGTGGCTATCACCGCAGTCTGTCCTCGCGACTGGGCCATCACCATCTCCATGCAGTGTATCACATTCACCTCCAGCACCCATTCCTCCAGGGTTGAGGGGGCAGGTACTTTCCATCGTCGTGGAATTACTGTCTTGGCGGCCTGAAGGATGTGTCCCAAAAGGGATTTCTTATAAGTCTTTTCCGATACTTTGAACATTTACAGTAAGGCTGCCTCGGGGCATTTAGGGACTGTGATCCCCGTGACCTCCTGTGTAGCCTCTAAAACCTCCCAAAAGGCCGCCAAGCTCAGGCAATACCACCAAATATGGGCTATAGTGCCCCCTTGTGCTCCACAGCGCCAGCAGGTGTCATATCTCAGGACACCATGCATAAAGAGATGCCGAAACCCTATACCACCTGTAAAGTATTTTGTAACTGGTCTCCTGCATCCTTGTGGCAACCATGGATTGGTGGGTCAGGTGGAAACAACGCTCCCATTGATCCCCAGGAAATACCTGATTAATTGCACCCTTGTTCCTAGTCAGGACGTTACTCCCGAGTCGGGATCGTCCCCTTGACCATACAAACTGATTAAATAGGCGCTGCATCTTTACCCAGTAGGACGCCAGTACATATAACGGATCAGTCTGCAGCAAGTACAGCAGTCTGGGTACGGCTGTCATCCTGAGGGCGCTAATCCTACCAAACCATTGGAGGGTGCCTCGGTGCCAGGAAGCCAGATCGTCTTCGAGTTTAGATAAGGAATCTTGAAAGTTTCATTGAAAGAGCCTCGTCATATCGGATGGCATGGTAATGCCCAGGTATCCAATACTTCCGTGGGATGGCCACTAAAATGGGAAATTTGGTTTAATAGCATTGACTGTTGTCTGGGGAAGGGAGACATTCAGGGCCTCCGATTTATCAAAGTTGATTTTAAAATTGGACGACTTGCTGAAACTGTTTAGTTCTAGCATTAATGATGGGAGAGAGGTGAGTGCGTTTTGCAAATATATGAGGAGATCGTCGGCAAAAGTGGCACATTTATATTCCCGATTAGCGACTTTAAGCCCCTGAATATCAGGGTTAGCACAAATGATGCTCCATAACTAAGATATGAAGCAATGGGAACAGGGGGCACCCTTGTCTGCTCCCATTATGAATGGAAAAGGGCTTTGACAAGGTACCATTCATTTTAAGACATGCAGTCGGGGAGTGATATAAGGCTATGATTTTAGACAAAAAGATTGGGCCAAGACCGTTATGGGTCAGTGTCTGTGAAAGTGAGTGCCAGGAGATTCTGTCGAAAACCTTCTCGGTGTCTAATGATAGTAATATTAAGGGGAGTTTTGAAGTGTGTGTGTGGTGAATTAAGTCCAGGGTCTTTAGGGTATTGTCCCTTGCTTCTCTGTCAGGAACAAAGCCAACCTGGTCCAAATGCACCAGGTAAGGTAGAAGGGGATTTAGTCTGTTTGCAAGAAGTTTGGTGTAGATCTTTAAATCAACGTTAATTAACGAGATCGGTCTAAAGCTACAACACACTATAGGATCTTTTCCGGGCTTAACAAGCAGTGCGACATGGGCAGCCGTGGAGTGGGGCGGGAATGCGGCACAATCCGATATCGACTTAAAGGATAAAAGCATCAAGGGCGCTAACTGCACTGCAAAAGATTTGTAATATTTGGCGGGGAACCCATCTGGGCTTTTTACCAGGCGTATCACGGATTATTACCAGGATATCCTCTAACGAAAATGAGCTCTCCAGGTCCTATATTATAGAACTATTGAGTGGTTTAAAGGGGGAGGGCAATGAATCGGTTACACCGTCCGCCTCGAGGGGCTCGGGGGTCAGATTGTAAAGCTTGATATAGAAAGCATGGAAGGCATTAGAAATGTCAGGGGTGGCATACAGTAGCTCGTTGCCTGGGTTCTTGATGCAGGGGATTAGGGTGTAGGCTCTCCTATAATTCAGTGCATTGGCTAATAATCTGCCGGCTTGTCCCCAAATTCATAGAACTTCCTCCTCCCATCCTGCATCAAACGTTGGTATGAAAAGTCCAATAGTTTCTTGACCTCCAGTCTGGCCTGCAAGGTTGTGGCTGATAAAGCCCGCTTGTGGATGAGCTCAAGTCCAGAGACTTTATGGAGGGCTTCCACCATATCATGGGCCCTTTCGTTTTTAATGCGTGACCCATGTTTAATGAAGATGCCTCACAAGACGCACTTCAATGCTTCCCACTTATAGATGGGAGCTGAGTTGTCCGCTGAGTGATCCTCCATGAACTGAGTAATAGAGCTCTGAACGTCAGAGACACAGAGCTCATCCGGGAGCAGCGATTCATTAAGTCGCCATGATCCCGTGCCCCCAAGATTTTATGAAACATGTTAGCCAGGATCGGTGACACTTGTTCTCTCAACGCCTTATAAAAGTCTCCACTAAAACCATCTGGCCCCAGTGCTTTGAAGGTGTTCAGTTCCCCTATTGCCACTTGCACCTCTTCTGCTGTTATTTCAGCATTCAGTTGCGCCAGCTCCTCTGTAGGAATCTGCATGAGCTTGAATCGTTTCCAACCATCCTTTTTCCCCTCCACCACCGCTATATCGGTTAGCATAGTATTCCCCCCAAGATCTGGTTAATTTCCTGCAGGTTCATAGTTTTGCGCCCATCCCTTCTAGCCATGCTCACGATCAAGGTGATTGGCTGTCTACCCCTTTCCAGATTGGCCAGCAACTTCCCCGCCTTGTTGCCAAATCTATGCAGATCTACCTCATGCTGTGACCTAACTAGCTCCACCCTTTTCTCTGCCCATTCCTCAAATCCTCGCTTCGTTTCCAACCACTCCCCTTTTGAGCTTTGGGATTTGTTCTCTAGATACTTAGTATATTTCTCTCTTACAATGCCACTAGACTTCTGGTATTGATTATGTACGTGTTTCTTAAGCTTAGCTACATGTCCCATCAACCTTCCGCTCAGAACTACCTTAGCTGTTTACCAGAATAATATTACATTCTCCTCATACTCTGCTGGTCCTGTGGAACTGCTCCTACCATAACGTTCTGTGAAAGTCACTATCCTTAGTAAGATTACAGGGAATCGCCAGATATAATCCACCCCTCTCTGTATTGTGTCCGACACTTCTACTGTTACTGGACTGTGGTCTGAAATTACCATGTTTTCAACTTCCACTTCCTTGATCCTGTGTACTAGAGTTTGGTCAACTAAGATATAGTCTGTCCTGAACCACGCTTCATGGGGATGTGAGTAGTAGGTGTATTCACGATCGTGTGGGTAATGTAATCTCCAACTATCCTTAAGCTTGGTGTCTTCCAGAAGCTTCTTCATCAGGCCCTCCTGCCCCGAGTTATGCCTCCTATCCTCCTCCCTTGACCGAACCGCGTTGAAATATCCTCACACCACCTTATTTAGTGCTGAGTCTACCAAGATCTTCTTTGTAATCGAAGTGAAGAATGTGTTTTGTTCCGTATTAGGTGTGTACACAATTATGTATGCTAAAGTCCCCCTATGGACATGTTAAGATTTATATATCTCCCCTCCTCATCACATTCTTGAGACACAACTGTACGGTTGAAATCCTTACTAATTAGTATTAACAACCCTGCCCTTCTGCCAGTCGATTCTGACCCATAAACCTCACCTACCCAAAGTTTCATCATGCAAAAAAAATTACACCCTGTTGCAAGTGTTTTTCTTGAAGTTTGTGGTGACCTCAGCCCTTTCACTTTCCATGTTATAATTTTAACCATTTTCATGTACTCTTATGGATTTAGTGCATCTGTTGGAATCCCCTTGTGGTGCACATAATTTTGATCAACTGGTGTGAGCGTTCTGGAACTTTGCTCATAACAAACTGGGTCTCCGGACTAACCTATAAACAAAAAAACCCAACAACCTCCCAGACTCCCCGTTTTTGTACTAACTTCTAAATGACTTAATTTTTTTCTGCGATGGTCCCTCCCCCGCTGCCCATCTCCAGCCATATGAGCAGATTCTCCTCCTTTAGGCCACACAACAGCATAAATTTGAAATAGCACAATTTTGACCATAGCATGATCTTTCTGAACATGAGTTAGAGATTTTAGATAACTAGAAGATAAAAAAGAAGAGTGAATATAGAAAGAGGAAGAAAAAAAAATAGGGGACGGGGTAAACAAAAGTGCGGAAGGACAAAGGACAAAACAAATTATTCCAGACCATGCATTAAGCAAACCCCCTCTCCCTCCTCGAATTTCTCCTCAGAGCATCCCTCGGTGAAAAGGATAAGAGGCAATCTAATTTATGGCCCTTTTCAGGGGGCTCCTCTGCCCTGCTTTGTGGACTTGTGCATGGACAGTCAATGCTCCTTAGGACTACCTGGGTATCCATGTCCCCGTTCCTCCTCCATGTTTGTTCAGTCGCTTTGCTGCCTAGTTTGCGCCTGCTTTCCTCCATCTCTAGGTGGCGTGTTTCTTATCAGTGGCCCCTTCTGGTCTGTCCTTATTCAGGATGTCTCCCAATTTTTCCTCTGCTTTAACCGGATCTTTGGACTTAAAAAAAAGGAACCGTCCTGATTTTTCACTTTAAGCAGTACCGGGTACTTCAGTTGAAACTTAAAGGAGTTGTCCGACATAAACTCAAAAATTTTTGGTAAACTAATCTGTGCTGTATTGTCATATAAAACACCCCTACATTGTTATTTTTTGTTTTCTAATTTTTGTTCCTCTTGAATTCACCCTTTATTCTCTGCAGCTCCTTGTTTACATTCAGCTCTAGCAAACTGACCACTTCCTGTGCAAAACCTCAGTCAGAGCTGGCACCGCCCGGCCTCAGTGTCCAGCCCCGCCCTCTGCCCGCCCCCTGCACACACATTCCCTGTCAGTATTCAGCCTCAGCACTGACCTGTTATCACTACAGCATTGCAAATAACAGCCCCACATCAGGCTCTGCACCACACACCACATCGGGCTCTGCACCACACACCACATCGGGCTCTGCACCGCACACGCACATATGGCTCTGCACACCACTCTCACACACATGGCTCTGCACACCACACACACGCACATCTGACTCTGCACCGCACGCGCACATTGGGCTCTGCACCGCACACGCACATCGGGCTCTGCACACCACACGCACACATATGGCTCTGCACCGCACTCGCACACATATGGCTCTGCATCGCGCACACACACACACATATGGCTCTGCTACGACCCCCCCACCCCCATCCACATCCCCATCCCCATAGGGAACACATGTAGGGAGTACATACTCACCCATCCTCGGTCCCCGCCGCTCCTGCACGTTCGCGCGCTGTCTGTGCTCTGGCCATATCAGCACAGTAGTGGCGTCACCGCTGTGCTGAAGAGAGCACAGACAGCGGGACAGTGATTAGAAGCAGCGCTGCGCAGCTTCTCATCAGCACTTTCAAATGTACCGGCATCTGCGATCTGTGATGCCGGTACATTTGAATGTGCGATCCTTAACAGGGGGCCTGGTGCTGGCGCTGACACCACGGCAGCCGCCGCCAGGCCCCTCCCCCAGGTCACGGACCCCATAGCAGTGCAGGGGGAGGTTGCGGGGAGAGTAAGAGGTGCAGGGGAATGTGTGGGAGGGTGCAGGGAAGGGGGCGGGGCTCATCGCACTGTAGCTGCCCAGCAGGGAGGCGACATGCTGTTCCAGATTTGCATGTCAACATGGCCGTGCCCATGTGTACATGAAATGACCGGAAGCAGCAAAATCGCGGCAGGAGCGGTCACATGACCACTCTGAGCTGGGGGAGAGGGGCTGACAGCAGGGCAGGTAAGTGCTCTCTATCTACTTACCTATCCCAATGTAGCCCAATAGGGTAATTAAAAAAAAAGTCAAAAGAAGCCGGATAACCCCTTTAATGTTTTTACAGTATATAGTACAGTGCACACTTTGCTAAATGCCTTCCTCTTACGCATAACCTCCAGATAATAGTCTCCAAAAATTAATACTTTATGTCCTTGAACGCGTAAGGGGGTTTTCCTACCCCTAAATGCTCTGAGGATTCCAGGTATTTTACTATGACCTGGCGCGACCTTAGTGTCCTTACATTTTCTTCTGACCTTCCTACCTTCCTTTTGTGTCTCTCTGTGTTCTCTCCAACCTGCACTTGTGAGTAGGAATGGGCGAACCCCCCCCGATGTTCGGTGTTAGGGAGCCTCACCCGAACGTTTTGTAAAGTTCACGTTCGGGTTCTGATATAACGCGAACTTGCATCCAAATCCCGAACTTGGACTTTACAGTTATGTGATGGGGCGGACGGGGAGGGGGGGGCTGTAAAATAAAAAATTTAGTTAATAATAAACATTGTCATTACACTTACAGGTCCCGCAACACGTCCTGCACTCTGTTGTCTCCCGGCCGCTTCTCCTTCCGAGTACAATCATCGCTGTGCCGCCCGGTAACCAAAGGACCTTCTGTGATGTCATAGCATGTGACCAGTCACGTGTGAATTTTGTATTATCTCATTGGCTGACTGGTCACATGGCTATGATGTCATGCTAGGTCCTGTCAGTGCATCTCACCGGTACGCGGTGCTCGCCCAAGCATCCCAGTACTCTGTATACTCGGCGAGTGCCATGTACCGGTGATATGATTGGGCACCTGCTCGGCTCCCCTTCCCTGCATGTTGGCACTTTTTACAGAGTCAGCCCACATGCAGGGATTGGCTGCCACAGCCGGTGAATCGCGGCTCCGGGAATCAGCTGATCAGAGATCACCGTTGCTATAATAACCCGCCCGCCAGGTTACTATAGCAACGGTTGCAGCGGTGACATCCACGCTTACCAACCCGCAGCTTCTGCTCACTCATTGAGTGATTACACAGCACAGGGGAGCAGAGGCGTTCTTCCTCCCCTGTGCTGTCTGATATAGCAGAGCTGCATGGGTTGAAGGAGAAAGACGACAGAAGACCAGGATTGTGGAGGGGTGAGAGGGAGTAATAAACATGAAGTCCCTGAGTGTGTCTGTGTATTTATTTCTAATAAAGTATTTTTTCTCTGTGTGGTGTTTTTTGTTTGTTTTTTATAACCCTTTATTGGAGATTCTTAATGGCCGGGTCACACTTGTCTGACATTAAGAATCTCTAGCTTAATACTAGCTGGTAAAACAAAGCTGGTATTAACCCCTTGTTACCCAGCTTGCCACCCGGCACCAGGGCTGCAGGAAGAGTTGGTTACAGCGCCAAAAGATGGCACTTCTATGAACGCGCCATTTTCTGGGGCGGCTTCGGATTGCAATTTGCAGCTGGAGAGGCCCAGAAAGCTTAAGCCAACCTGCGCTGCGGATTCCAATCCCTAACTGCCTAGTTGTACCTGGCTGGACACAAAAATGGGGCAAAGCCGATGTCATTTTATTTTTAATTATTTCATAAAATTCATGAAATAATTAAAAAAAAAAAAGGGCTTCCCTATATTTTTGGTTCCCAGCCGGGTACAAATAAGCAGCTTGGGCGTTGGGGGCAGCCCGTATCTGCCTGCTGTACCTGGCTAGCATACAAAAATATGGCGAACCCCACGTCATTTTTTTTTTCTTTTTTTTTTCTTAGTAGTTTGGCAAAAAAAAAAGGCTTCCCTGGATTTTCAATTGCCAGTGAAGGTAACACCAAACAGTGGGGGTTAGCAGCCAGTAGCTGCTTGGATTACCCTTAGCTAGCAATACAAAAAATAATAAATAACTAAAAAAAAATGGGATTCCCTGTATTTTGATTGCCTGAAATCATGGTACTGTAAAAATAAATAAATCATTAAAAAAAATGATGTAGCGCTCCGCGGTATTTTTGATTCTGAGGGCAGATAAAGCAGACTGCTACGGGCTGCCACCCCCATCTGCCTGACGTTACCTTGGCTGGCAATCAAAATACAGGGAAGCCCATTCATTTTTTTTATTTAAAAAAAAAATAACTAAAAAAATAACGTGGGTTCCCGCCGTATTTTAATCGCCAGTCAGGTAAAGCTAGGCAGCTGAGAGCTGGGATTTTCGGCAGCCACCCCTGGAAATGGCGCATTGCTTCTTAGCGCCATTTTCAGGCGCTTTACCCGGCTCGTCCAGCGGTCCTGATGGTGGTGGCTCGCTGGGTAATAAAGGGGTTAATACCGGTTTTGTATTCTCAGATTGTACTAAGCCCGAGTCACGCCAACTTAGACATGGCCACCATGACTTTCTAGGAAACAGTAAAAAAAAAAAAAAACACAACACAGAGATTTTTTTTTATTACAAATAAAACAAAGCATTTAGAGATTCCATCTTTATTATAAAAAAAATCTTTAGCCCGACGTAATCCACAGGGACAGCCATGTCAGCTTCATCACTGTGCAAGGACATTCTATGCACAGTGAGAAGCAAAGCGCAAAGTCAACTCTGCTTCATCTTGTGTACAGACAGTGTCTATACACAGTGAGAAGCACAGAGAGCCATGCCAGGTCTGCTACATTGTTCTGGACAGAGCGATGCAGCAGAGGCTGACAGTGAGGTGATGATTTGTACTTGCGTCGAGCATTGCATCACCCCACTCTCCCGACGAGCGCCTCGGCTGTAATAATACATGCAGCTGACCCGCTGCCGTCGGGAGAGTATGCGCAGTGATCCGATGACACTCGCATCATGGCGCACCAGGACCTTTGATGTCATACTCACGTGACCAGTCTGTAGCCAATGAAGTAATACAACATTCACATGTGACTGGTCACATGGGAATGACATCACGGTCACGGCAGCTCCTTTTAGCCAGAGGTGCTTACCGGGGGGAACAGCAATGATCGGACGGATGCGGAAGCACAAGCGCTGGGAGGCAGAGTCTGCAGGACGCGTTGCGGGACCTGTAAGTATGATTTTAAAATGTTTTTTTAATAATGTGCTTTTTTTTTTTTTTTTTTTAACAGCCCCTGGACCCGAACTGTAACACAATTAGTGTAACACGAACGTCCCAGAAAGCTCATGTTCGGGGTCATGTGCATGAACACCATGTGTTCGGTACAGACCCTGAACTTTACAGTTTGGGTTCGCCCATCCCTACTTGTGAGCTAAGCCCAGCACCTTAGGAAGTTCTCTTTCACAGGTATTGTATAATTGTCTTGCTGATATGGACTCTGATATCCCCACCAGCCTCAAGTTGCTCCTCCTGGAGTGGTTCTCCAGATCGTCCAGCTTGTCTCTCATTGCCTGTGCCCCCACATTAATATCCTGTAGTTGACTTTCCAGCACCAAGATTTTTTTTCCTCTGCATCTGATAATCTCTGCTCCATCTCCCTCACTCTGGCTTCATGCTTGTAGAGCTGCTCCTGCCAACGCTGATTGTACTGTAGCAGCCAGGGACTCTTTGATCTCTCCTACCAGGTGAGCTGCCACTTCACTAGCCAGGCAAGCATAGTCTATCTGTTGTCCCCAACTCTGCACTTGTGCTTGTACTTTTGACCCTGTGCCCTGCACTGTGCTCTCCTCCTCCTTCTGCTGCTGCTCACCTCCCTGGTTCTCTTCCTGCAGTGTGGCCGGCACCATTTTGGGTGTCTGTTCTCTCTCACAGCAGCCTCGGGTCCAGCTGGTTTCCCACTACTTCTCAGCAGGTATCGCTCTATACACGGGAGCTACCCGATCTCCTAAGGCTGGGGTCACACGTAGTGACGCACCAACGATCCCACCAGTGATCCGACCTGGCAGGGATCGTTGGTGCGTTGCTACATGGTAGCTGGTGAGCTGTCAATCAGGCAGATCTCACTAGCGACCAGCCACCAGCGACTTTTGTAACGATGCTGCGCTTGGTTACCAGGGAAAATATCGGCTAACTAAGCAAAGCGCTTTGCTTGGTTACCCGATATTTACCCTGGTTACCAGCGTACACCGCTTACAGACTGCCCGCGCTGGCTCCCTGTATACGTAGCTAGGGTACACATCAGGTTACTAAGCAAAGCGCTTTGCTTAGTTACCCGATATTTACCCTCGCTACGTGGCAGGGAGCAAGCGCTGGCAACCTGTAAGCAGCGTACGCTGGTAACCAGGGTAAATATCGGGTAACCAAGCAAAGCGCTTTGCTTAGTTACCCGATATTTACCCTGGTTACCAGCGCACGCTGCTTACACAGTCTGTGCTCGTTTGTCTCCCGCAGTCAAACACGCCGATGTGTGCTGCACAGCGGGAGACCAACGAGCAAAAAACGAACCAGAACAGTATATAACGAACAGTAGGGGTCATATCGCTGCTTAGTGTCACACACAGCGAGATCGCTGATTAGGTCACTGGTACGTCACAAAACCTGTGACTCAGCAGCGATCTCGCTATGTGAGAAGTACCTTTTAAGGCTCAAGGCTATTGTTCTCCGGGCTGTGTTTGCTCTGCAGCGTCGGTCTGTGGCTGGGGGTGATACGGAGCTCTTTCTCCTGCCTCCTCACATCACCACGCCGGAACCAGAAGTCTGTCAACCAACATGCTTTTTTAAAATGTTTTTATATTAATTTTTGTGCAAATAAACCTTATTCTTTTATCCTGGTGCCTATCCTATATACAAGGTAGCCATAAAATAACCTAAGGTGTTTGGAGTTGTGTGCAGACTGACCCAGTGGACAGAATTGGCTGTAAATTGGTATGTATGCTATTCAAGGCATGAGGAAACGGAAGGCATCTTAAAAAAGTTTTTATACCAAAACTCCCCACCAGGTGAAAAAGTGGTGCTGTACAGTGAGTGAGTGGCCCAAAATCATGTGCCAATAGATGTCACAATTGTTCCACAGACTAGCATAACTATTCAATTTGGCCGCCATCATGCATGGTGATCATGTTCATCCTATGCAGAACATGTCTGGTGGGATGCTGCGCACTTCCAAAATGATGCGGTCTTTGAGGTCAGCCATAACGTTGACATTTCCCCGATAAACACACTCTTTCATGTGTCTCCACAACTAGAAATCACAAGGATTGAGATCGGACTTTCCACACTGTGCTGTACGGGAGCCACAATTGCCTGGAAACACTGTGTGCACTGCTGTTCCCGGCAGGGTTGTTCGTGCTCTGTTCCACGACGGCAGTGGCAATGTCCTCCACAACCTCTCTGCTTCACGGTTGTCGCCCGCGCCCTGGCTGAACAATCAGTAACCCTGTTGCCTCAAAATGTGTCCTCATCTGTCAGCGAATTGACAGCCATTGGACCGATACATGTGTGAAAGTCTTTCAAACTGCTCAGTGCAGCTGTAGAATTCCTTGCATTCTCATAAAACAACCGCACTAACAGCGCACGATCCGGCGAACAGACAGGCATCTTTCAGACTGAGATGAAAGGCGCACTCACTGTACAGTGCCACTTTTTCACCTGGTGGGGAGTTTTGGTATAAAAAAAAATGTTTAAGATGCCTTCTGTTTCCCCATGCCTTGAATACCATATATGCCAATATTCAGCCAATTCTATCCACTGGGTCAGTCTGCACACAGCTCCAAACACCTTAGGTTATTTTATGACCACCTTGTACTTTTTCCATGGTTTACCTGTGGTCATAGGTAGAAGGCACATGGACCTATTTCCTGGAGCAATAGAAGTGAGTGCTGGCGATGTTTGCTGTGTTTTTTCAAGAATTATGCTAGTGTACTCTTGCTGTGCTTTGATAAATATATACAGTGTCTTGTGAAAGTATTCGGCCCCCTTGAATTTTTCCACCTTTTCCCACATTTCAGGCTTCAAACATAAAGAAAAAAAAATGTAATGTTATGGTGAGGAATCAACAACAAGTGGGGCACAATTGTGAAGTTGAATGAAAGTTATTGCTGATTTTAAACTTTTGTAAAAAAAAAACCCTGAAAAGTGGGGCGTGCAATATTATTCGTCCCCTTTAAGTTAATACTTTGTAGCACCATCTTTTGCTCCGATTACAGCTGCAAGTCACTTTGGGTACGTCTCTATCAGTTTTGTACATCAAGAGACTGAAATTCTTGCCCATTCTTCCTTTGCAAACAGCTGAGTTAGGTTGGATGGAGAGCATTTGTTTTCAGCTTTTTCCACAGATTCTCGATTTGATTCAGGCCTGGACTTTGACTTGGCCATTCTAACACCTGGATACGTTTATTTGTGAACCATTCCATTGTAGATTTTGCTTTGTTTGGGATCATTGTCTTGTTGGAAGACAAATCTTCGTCCCCGTCTCAGGTCTTTTGCAGACTCAAACAGGTTTTCTTCAAGAATGGTCATGTATTTGGCTTCTTCCATTTTCCCATCAATTTTCACCATCTTCCCTGTCCCAGCTGAAGAAAAGCAGGCCCAAACGATAATGCTGCCACCACCATGTTTGACAGTAGGGATGGTGTGTTCAGGCTGATGAGCTGTGTTGCTTTTATGCCAAACATATCATTTGGCATTGTGCCAAAAAGTTTGACTTTGATTTCATCTGACCAGAGCACCTTCTTCCACATGTTTGGTGTGTCTCCAAGGTGGCTTGTGGCAAACCTTAAATGACACTTTTTATGGTTATCTTTGAGAAATGGCTTTCTTCTTGCCACTCTTCCATAAAGGACAGATTTGTGCCATGTACGACTGATTGTTGTGTTATGGACAGAATCTCCCACCTCAGCTGTAGAGCTCTGCAGTTCATCCAGAGTGATCATGGGCCTCTTGGCTGCATCTCTGATCACTCTTCTCCTTGTTTGAGATGAAAGTTTGGATGGACGGCCAGGTCTTGGTAGATTTGCAGTGGTATGATACTCCTTCCATATCAATATGATCGCTTGCACAGTGCTTCTTGGGATGTTTTAAAGTTTTGAAAATCTTTTTCCAACCAATTCCGGCTTTAAAGTTCTCCACAACAGTATCACGGACCTGCCTGTTGTGTTCCTTGGTCTTCATGATGCTATCTGCGCTTTAAACAGAACACTGAGACTATCACAGAGCAAGTGGATTTATACGGAGACTTGATTACACACAGGTAGATTATATTTATCATAATCAGTCATTTAGGACAACATTGCATCATTGAGGTCCTCAATGAACTTCTGGAGTGAGTTTGTTGCACTGAAAGTAAGGCTATGTGCGCACTTACCGGATTTTGCCGCGGATTTTCCGCGGATTTGCTGCATGTTTCGCTGCAGAAAATGTTCATAACATCTCTGCAGTGAATCACCAGCAAATCCTATGGAGAAAAAAAATCCTGTGCGCACTAGGCAGAATTTGACAGCTGCATGTTTTGCTGCGGAAATCCCGCAGCAAAAACAAGTGCATGTCACTTCTTTTCTGCAGGTAGCTGCGGGTTTTCCCTAATCTAATGTAGAAATCACGCAGGGAACAGCTTGCGGAAAAACCGCACCAATTCCGCACCAAATCCGCAACAAAACGCGACAATCCGCATTCGGATTTGATGCGGATTTTTTCCGCAGGTGATAAGATCTTTGAGAGCCTGCGGAATTTACGCAAGGAAATGTCATTACCCAGTGCGCACATAGCCTAAAGGGGCCGAATAATATTGCACAACCCAATTTTCAGTTTTTTATTTTTTTTCAAAAATGTAAAAGAAGCAATAAATATCGTTCACCTTCACAGTTGTGTCCCACTTGTTTTTGAGTCTTCACCTTCACATTAAAATTTGTTATCTTTATGTTTGAAGCCTGGAATGTGGGAAAAGGTTGAAAAATTCAAGGGGGTTGAATACTTTCGCAAAGCACTGTATGTACAGGTATTGATAGTCGCAAACGTCCATTGAAGCCTTTGTGACATATAGATCCCATACCGGTGAGCATTTTGAATGGATTTATTTTGTAAGATTGAAGCAATATACAAAATACAGCCTCTGTGTGTACGCAGCCTTATAGTTGGAATCATAAGCTCATGTAGGACAGCAGAATTGTAGTAGTAGCAGACCCGATGGCGATAAAGAATTAGGCCAAAAGGCCAGGACATATTGTTTATATACCTGGCTAAACTGAAGCTGTGTCCAATGGCTAAATCAATAAATATCCATACATAGTGGAGTGCAATATTACACACAAGCTTGAGGGCTTAGACTTCATGCTGCAGCCTTCCCATATTATACCTCCGGGCAATACAGTCTAGTCATGATCCAATTGGCATTAGTACCATTGGCACCAATCAAAACCGTTGTAATTACAATTACACATGTTTTGTCATACACATTTATTTCCTTTCTGTGTATTGGAACAACATGAAACAAAAAAAAATGTGTGAAAATGCAAACTGGACATAATTTCACACACAACTCCAAAAATGGGCCTGATAAAATTATTGGCACATTTCCAAAAATGAGGATAAATAACTTTGTGTCAAGCATGTGAAGCTCGTTTAAACTAACCTGTTGCAAGTAACAAGTGTGGACAATATATGGAAATCACAAATGAAGCCAGGTGAAAAGGGAGCAGGTGACTAAATCTTTGCATTGTGAATGTGTGTGGCACCCTAAGCATGGAGAACAGAAAGAGGCGAATACAACTGTCTGAGGGCTTAAGAAGCGAAACTGTTGAAAATATCAACAATTTCAAGGTTACAAGTTCACATCCTGAGATCTTGATGCTCCTTTGTCCATGGTGCACAACATAATCAAGAAGTTTACAACCCATGGCACTGTAGCCAGAACTGGGGAGTCTGAGTCTGTGTCCGTTTTGGTGAAGTTGGAGTCTGTATAAAATGGACCGACTCAAACTCCTAAAATATATAATAATAAATTGGGTACAGAGGTTCAATGCAGTATGTCATTCATATTTTGCCGTAAGAATTTTGGAAAGTTATGAAATGTCCTATAAGCGTCTGTTCTATTCCTGATTAAAGAATCTCGGCTTTTAGTTGAGATGAATCTATGCTTACATGAAATCAGAATAAACCTTTCCTGTTTTAGGTCAATTAGGAACCAAAATTATTTGTTTGTCAAATGCCAGAATGAGCAAGTGAATGCTTTAAGGCATGTTTATTACTTTCTGCAAAGTCAAAAGTTTACATATACTAAGAGTATTGTGCCTTTAAACAATATGGGACTGCCCATATGATGATGTCATGTCTTTGGAAGCTTCTGTTAGGTTTATTGACACACCTGTGGGGATGTATTTTAATGCACATTTGAAACATACTGCTTCTTTGTGTAGCATCATGGGAAAGTCAAAAGAAATCCGCCAAGATCTCAGCAAAAGAATTGTGGACTTGCACATGTTTGGTTCATCCTTCCGAGCAATTTCCAGATTTCCAGAAAGTATTCGGCCCCCTTGAATTTTTCCACCTTTTCCCACATTTCAGGCTTCAAACATAAAGATAAAAAAATGTAATGTTATGGTGAGGAATCAACAACAAGTGGGGCACAATTGTGAAGTTGAATGAAAGTTATTGCTGATTTTAAACTTTTGTAAAAAAAAAACCCCTGAAAAGTGGGGCGTGCAATATTATTCGTCCCCTTTAAGTTAATACTTTGTAGCACACCTTTTGCTGCGATTACAGCTGCAAGTCACTTTGGGTACGTCTCTATCAGTTTTGTACATCAAGAGACTGAAATTTTTGCCCATTCTTCCTTTGCAAACAGCTGAGTTAGGTTGGATGGAGAGCGTTTGTGAACCGCAGTTTTCAGCTTTTTCCACAGATTCTCGATTGGATTCAGGCCTGGACTTTGACCGAAAGTGCCTCATTCACTTGTACAAACAATTATAAACAAGTACTAACAAGATGGGAGTGTCCAACCATCATACCGCTTAGGTAGGAAACACGTTCTGCGTAGCAGAGATGAATGTGCTTTGGTCAGACATGTGCATATCAACCCAAGAGCAAAAGGAAAAGATCTTGTGAAGATGCTGGCGAAAGCTTGTAAGATTGTGTCATTATCCGAGTACTGTACGCTCTGCCAGGAAGAAGCCACTACTCCAAAAGAAACATAAACCCAGATTAATGTTTGTAAATGCACACAGGAGCAAACGCCTTAATTTTTGGAGACATTTCCTGTGGTCTTATGAAACTAAAATTGAACCGTTTGGCCATAATGGCACTCGTTATGTTTGGAGGGAAAAGGGAGAAGCTTTGACGCCTAAGAACACCATCCCAACTGTGAAACATGGGGGTGGCAGCATCATGTTGGGAGGTTGTTTTGCTGCAGGAGGGACGGGTGCACTTCACAAAATAGATGGCATCGTGACAAAAGAAGATTATGTGGCAATACTGAAGCAACATCTCAAGACGTCAGCCAGGAACTTAAAGCTTGGGTGGCTTAAGGTAACAAAGTCGATGTTTGAGTGGCCATCACAAAGCTCTGATCTCAATGGCAAAGCTGAAAAGGCCTGTGTGAGCTCTGTCAGGAGGAATGTGCCCAAATTCCTACCAACTATTGTTAGAAGCTTGTGGAAGGAGATCCAAAATGTTTCACCTAAGTCATACAGTGTAAGGGCAATGGTACCAAATACTAATGAAATGGATGGAAACTTTTGACTTTGCAAAAAGTAATAAAAATGCCTTAAAACATTCTATCTCTCTCTCATTATTCTGGCATTTGGCAAATATAAGTAATTTTGGTTATCCTAATTGACCTAAAACAGAAAAGGTTTATTTGGATTTCATGTCAGATAGTGAAAAAACCCTGAAGATGTGTCTTTATAGAGAGTGGATGGAAACTTCTGGTTTCAACTGTATGAGAGAGATTGGAGTCATGGAATCTGATTCTGAATCGGGGAAAATGAGGCGTCTAAAGTCAGAGGTTTGGCTAACCACAGCCCTGTAAGTAATCTCCCTGGATGTAAACAGCAGGGAAAAAAATGATGGAAGGCTGTAACTCAAGATAGTCCGGAGGGTGGATAGGCAGCCCCAATAAAGTTACAAAGAAATTCAAGCTGCCCTGCAGGCTTTGCATCAGTGTCCGCACGAACTATCCTTCGACATTTGAATAAAATGAAGCATTAGGGCTGACCTACGAGGACCCTACTGGTAATACAGAGACTTAAAAAAGTTACCCTGCATTTTGCCAAAATGTACGTAAGCCAAAATCCTTCTGGGAAAGGGTCTTTTGGATAAATGAGACCAAGATGAAGCTTTTTGGTTAAGCTTTTTGGTAAAGAACATCATTCTACTGTCTACCAAAAATGAAATGAACACAGCACATGCAGGTGAAGGTTCACAGATGTTTTAGGATTGTTTTGCTGCTTCTAACACTGGGTGCCTTTTACGGTTTGAAAGGCATCATGAAACTTAGTTTACCAAAGTTGCAATGTAGTGCCCAATGCAAGAAAGCAGGATTGCGTCCTAGTTCATGGGTTTTCCAGCAGGACAATGACCCCAAACATAGTTCAAGAAGCACCCAGAAATGGATGGAAACAGCGCAGGAGAGTTCTGAAGTGGCCAGCATTGAGTCCGAATCTAAATCCCATTGACACCTGTGGAGAGATCTTAAAATTGCTGTTGGGAGAATGCACCCATCAAATATGAGAAACCTAGAGCGGTTTGCAAAAGAGTAGTCCCAACTTCCAGTTGAGAGGTGTAAGAAGCTTATTGATGGTTATAGGAAGCGATTGATTGTATCTATTTATTCCAAAGGGCATACAACCAAATATTATGTTGAGGGAGCCAACAATTTTGTCTTGCCCATTCTTGGACTTTTGTGTGAAATGATGTCCAATTTTCCTTTTTTTTTTTACTTATTTATTTTAAACATATGTTAACCAATATGTACAAACTCAAGTCAAAACTGAAGAGGAGCTGAAGAAACACGTGTGTGGTGTCAGAAAAAAAAAGATCAGATGTAGAGATGGGCAAACCCAGAGATGTTTGGGTTCAGTGGGTCTGGCCTGACTTTAAAAAAAAAAAAAAAATCCTGGTTCGGGACAAGACTTGAACCCAAACACTGCCTGGACACAGCACCACATAGAAGTCTATGGTGAACCGAACATTGTGCTGTAAAATGGTGGTAGAGGGGGTTTTGCGGATTAGAGCAGGACATTTTATACTTATATAAGGAGTTTTCCACAGGGCTGTCACACTGCGTCCCTGTCAGATAATTAACTCATACATATTCATGCTTCCCCCACCCCGTCAGTCCCAGAGTCTGTGATTGGTTGCAGTCAGACCACGCCCACACCCTCTGTGACCGTGTCTGTGATTGGTTGGAATCATATACACTGTCTGCATCCCTATAGTGGGGTAAAAATAAACAAATACATTGACATAGGGTCTCTCCATATTGTGATACCTCATGCAGATAAAGTATATGGCTACAGGCTGCAGCCCCTCGCTGTGTGCTTGTCTTGGCTGTTTATCAAAATAAGAGGGACCCCATGCGGCTTTAAAACAACTGTGTGGTCCCCCCATAATTTTGATACCCAATCATGATAAAACAGACACCTAGGACTGGTATTCTCATGCTAGGGAGGGCCATGGTTATTGCCCCCTTCCACCCACGCCCAAAAATAGAAGTCTGCAGCCGCCCACAATTGTCTTATCTATTAGATGTGACAATTCCAGCACTTAACCCGGCTCACCCCGATTACCCTGGTGCGGTGGTAATATAAGGGGCTAATGACAGCTCACAGCTGCCACTAAGCCCTAGAATAGTAATGGAGGCATCTTTTTACTAATTTGTAAGAAAAAAAGAAATAAACACAAAAACTAAAAAAATCCTTTATTTGAAATAAAATACAAAAATAATCCAATTTCTCCACTCCCAAAACACCCTTTCAGGTCCAACATAATCCACAAGAGGTCCCACGACGATCCTGACTCTGCTACATACACAAGTCGCAGCTCTCTGACACATTACAGAACATGACTGCACAGTGCAGATTCAGGCAGAGCCTGAGCCGCAACGGTCAAGTCACATGACTGCAGATGCAGGCTGAAACCCTCAGTTGTCTGCTGTAACTTGGCTGTTTATCAAAAATAGAGGGGATCCCATACTTTTTTTATTTGATTTATTTAAAAAAAAAAAGTGCGGTCCCCCCATTTTTTTAAAACCAGCCAAGATTTGGAATAAAATACAAAAAAACGCCCTATTTCACCACTATATTAATCCCTAAGCACCTCTGCAGGTCCAAAGTAATCCACACGAGGTCCCACGGCGATTCAGCTCTGCTACTTTCCTGTCACCGCAGCACCATAGAGTATGACTGCCGCTGAGAGCAGACAGAGACAGCCGCGCGATGAGAATGAACTCTTGTGAACCTCAGACGTCAGTGCCGCGACACAGGCAGTAGTGCGGGGCCCGCAGCTGTGATATCAGAGGTTCACCCGAGTTTATTCTCTTCACATGGTGAAGGACGCCAGCTGTGACCGGAAATCACCTGAGTGACGGCACCGCTGATCGTGCTGCTCACTTCAGTCACTGGGGTGATTTGCTGTCACAGGTGGAGGACTCAATCTGTGACAGCGACTAACCTGAGTGACGTCACCGCTGATAGCGCAACTTATTTCAGTTGCTGCATGCAGCTAACAGCGAGCAGTCTTGTTCTATGGCGCTCACTGTGAGTGTTAGATGTAGCAGTGCTGGAAGCGTCGTGGGACCTAATGTGAATTATGTTGGACCTAGAAGGGTGTTTGTGGGGTTAATAAAGTGGTGAAAGAGGGTGGCTTTTTTATCTTTTATTTCAAATAAAGGATTTTTCGGTACTCATGTTTATTTACTTTAACTTACAGATTAGTGATGATGGGGTGTCTCATAGATGTCTGCCGTCACTAAGCTAGGACTTAGTGGCAGCTGTGGGCTGCCATTAACTCCTTATTACCCCGATTGCCACCATACCAGAGCAATCGGGATGAGCCAGGTAAAATCCCAGGACTGACTCATCTAATGGTTGCAGCAATTCTGGGCGGGTGCTGGCTGGTATTTTTAGGCTGGGGGCTCCCAATAACGTGGGTCTTCCCAGTCTGAGAATACCAGCCCCCAGCTGTGAGGCTTTATCTTGGATAGGTATCAGAATTGGGGGGGGCCGCACGCCGGTCGTTTTAATTGTTTATTGTACTGTACGATATAGACACGCCCACCGGCGGCTGTGATTAGTTGCAGTCTGACAGTGGTCACTCAACGTGGGGGTGTGTCTGACTGCAACCAATCTTAGGGTACCTTCACACTTTAGCGATACAGCAGCGATCCGACCAGCGATCTGACCTGGTCAGGATCGCTGCTGCATCGCTACATGGTTGCTGGTGAGCTGTCAACAGTCAGATCTCACCAGCGACCAGTGACCAGCCCCCAGCCAGCAGCAACGTGCAAGCGACGCTGCGCTTGCATGGAGCCGGCGTCTGGAAGCTCCGGACACTGGTAACTAAGGTAAACATCGGGTATGGTTACCCGATGTTTACCTTGGTTACCAGCTCACACCGCTTAACTTAGCGTGTGCAGGGAGCAGGAGCCGGCACTGGCAGCATGAGAGCTGCGGAGGCTGGTAACGAAGGTAAATAACGGGTAACCACCTTGGTTACCCGATGTTTACCTTGGTTACAGCTTACCGCAGGCTGTCAGACGCCGGCTCCTGCTCCCTTCACATTCAGGATTGTTGCTCTCTCGCTGTCACACACAGCGATGTGTGCTTATCAGCGGTAGAGCAACAATAAAAAAAGGAACCAGGGCTGTGTGTAACGAGCAGCGATCTCACAGCAGGGGCCAGATCGCTGCTCAGTGTCACACACAGCGAGATCGCTAATGAGGTCACAAAAAACGTGACTCAGCAGCGATCTCAGTAGCGATCTCGCTGTGTGTGAAGTACCCCTTAGGCACCAGTGGGCGGGGGAAGCAGTGAGTATGGGAGGAGCCTAATGAGCGGGCAGCACTTTCAGAAGCAGGAGAGGCCGCGGGAGCAGTGTGACAGCTGTGTCGGTGATCGGTGAGTATGAAGGAGAGAGACAGAGTTGAGAAAAGTTGGTGACCTACGTTTTTGATGACAAAAAAGCATCCAAAACGCAACCAAAAGAGAATCCAAACACACAGCTACACATTCCCTTTAGACACACCTCATTAATTTCAATGGGTGGAAAATGTTCACAAAACGCAATGAAGAAGTGACATGCTGCTTTTTTTTAGGCAATGATTTTGACAAATATTTGTCAAACAAAACGCTGCCCAAAAAAGAGTAACATGCGCATGGAATTTTTAATTTCTCATAGACTAACTGGGGAAGCAAAACGCATGCATTTTGTCAATGACACGGTGCAGTTTAAAACACAACCAAGACGCAAGAAAAAACGCAACGTGCGCACATGGCCTAACGCTTCTGCTTTATTCCTTATTTTCTTTATCCCTTTATTTTATTTTTTAATTATCTGGGTGGCTAAACCCAAACAGTAAAGGGTGCTTTACACGCTGCGACATTGCTACCGATATATCGTCGGGGTCACGTCGTTAGTGATGCACATCCGGCGCCGGTAGCGACATCGCAGAGTGACACCAAGGAGCGACGATCAACGATCGCAAAATCGTTCAAAAACGGTGATCACGTCGCTCCTTTCCTTTAATATCGCTGCTGTCACAGGTACGATGTTTTGACATTCCTGCGGCATCACACATCGCTACGTGTGACACCGCAGGAACGGCGAACATCTCCTTACCTGCATCCACCGGAAATGAGGAAGGAAGGAGGTGGGCGGGATATTCCACCCGCTTATCTCTGCCCCTCCGCTTCTATTGGCCGGCCGCTTAGTGACGTCGCTATGACGCCGAACGCACCTCCCCCTTGAAGTAGGGATTGTTCGGCGGTCACAGCGACGTCGCTGCAAAGGTATTTGCGTGTGACGCTGCCATAGCGATAATGTTCGCTACGGCAGCGAGCACCAAATGTCACACGAACGACTGGGACGGGTGCTATTGCGCACGACATCGCTAGCAATCGCTAGCGATGTCGCAGCGTGTAAAGCACCCTTAACACGGACTTCCCTGAGAAGTCCGTGTCAAGGGCCGTGCATGGACTCTAGGTATCCGGTACGGACCCCAAACTTTACAGTTTGGGTTCACCCATCACTAATCAGAAGGCTTTAAAAATTCACCCAGGTTGTGATACCCAGTTGACATAAAAGCTCTACTTCTAAAACATGGAGATAGCCACTAATTGAACTGACAAAAGATTTGTCTTTGTGCAAGTAGTCAAGGATTAAAGCTGTGGTGATGTAAAGGTGGCTTTACACACTGCAACATCGCAAACGACATCGCTGTAACGTCACCAGTTTTGTGACGTAATAACGACTTCCCCAGCGACATTGCAGTGTGTGAAACACATCAGCGACCTGGCCCCTGCTGTGAAGTTGCTGATCGCTACAAATTGTTCAGGACCATTCTTTGGGCCTTTGTTTCCCGCTGTGCAGCATGATCGCTATAAAGTCTCCCATGTGTAAAGGAGCCGGCTTCTGCGGACACTGGTAACCACGGTAAACATCGGGTAACCAAGAAGCCCTGTCCTTGGTTACCCCGATATTTACCTTCGTTACCAGCCTCCGCCGCTCTCACTGTCAGTGCCGGCTCCTGCTCCTTGCACGTGTAGCAGAGTACACATCGGGTAATTAACCCGATGTGTGCTGTAACTAGGAGAGCAGGGAGCCAGCGCTAAGCAGTGTGCGCTGCTCCCTGCTCTCTGCACGTGTAGCTACAGCACACATCGGGTAATTAACCCGTTGTGTGCTGTAACTAGGAGAGCAGGGAGCCAGCGCTAAGCAGTGTGCGCTGCTCCCTGCTCTGTGCACATGTAGCTGCAGCACACATCGGGTAATTAACCCGATGTGTACTGTAGCTAGGAGAGCAGGGAGCCAGCGCTAAGCAGTGTGCGCTGCTCCCTGCTCTCTGCACGTGTAGCTGCGTGCGCTGGTAACCAAGGTAAATATCAGGTTGGTCACCCGATATTTACCTTAGTTACCATGCGCAGCATCGCTTCAGTGCGTCGCTGCTGGCTGGGGGCTGGTCACTGGTTGCTGGTGACAGCTCACCAGCAACCTGTGTAGCGATGCTCCAGCGATCCCTGCCAGGTCAGGTTGCTGGTGGGATCGCTGGAGCATCTGACTGTGTGACCTCTCGCCAGCAACCTCCTAGCAACTTACCAGCGATCCCTATCAGATTGTATCGTTGTTGGGATCGCTGGTAAGTTGTTTAGTGTGACGGTACCTTTAGAGTGGGCCAAAAATATTTGAAGGCATAGGATGCTGACCATGGATTATGACCCTGCCAAAACGTACATGTGTACACAGGAACCTGAGAACTTCTGTGAGTCTGTTTTAGTACGTAGATATAGTTTCCATAAATAACAATTTTTTCATACTCAGCTGATACTCTTCTGCTCCTTCTGTTGGAGCACCACTTTAAACCCACTCCCATCTTTTACTGGCTGCAGTAGTCACACTATCTGTATTTGTGACTTCACTGTCACAGTCTATCACTTGGTTATGTGATGCTAAAGTGTTTGGCAGGGACAGCCACATCCTGTCAACAAAAACTGGAGTAGCAGCAAAGAGGCACAGATAAATGACCACAAAGATTTCTCACCTGGCGCAAGCCCATAGTCATGTAAAACTAGTGCTTAAACAAAACCCTTTTATCTCCGCATTGTGCTATTCAACCGTTATTTTAGTAACAGCAGGCATAATTGCATTTGTTTTCGCGAGTTCCTAGTGACAACCAGGAAATTAGTCAATACTACTTTAGATACTTGGCAAAAGCACGTAGGTTAAAAACTCCTCAATTTTGCTGCTACTATAATTGCTGCAAACTATTTGGTTCTTCAATCTTCCACATGTGAACTGAACACACCATTAATCTACTCATTGTGAACACAAAGCACCCAAAGATGGTCCCTTTTGTATTCAGTGCCCATGGCTCTTTGCATGGAATGCTACGTACTTTAGGTATACAGCTGTAGCATGATTTCACTCACTACATACCATTTTACAGCCATGGATTCGTTGAAACCTCTCAAGCAAAACTACACTGCAAATATGTTTTGTTCATTTAGAAAAAAAAATATTTCTACGTGGTGTATGCATTATAATGCATTTGCAATGTTATGCAGCTCCTCTGACATTTGGGTTACGTGTCATGCTGCATTCTGACTAAAATGGGCTTGTGCAACTTTCTGGCACCATACTCTCTATACCAATATATACTGCATCAAGTCTTGTGTTCCCCTTTGTTTTTTGCTTTGCCATTTGTTCTCAGAGCTACTGCTGTTAAGGTTTGTGTCCAAAAGAACTTGTCTGGCCAATAAAAATCTTCCTCCAGGCTTTACCGCTACTATCCCACTGCAGAAGCGGACATCAGAGTGTCCTCCCTTTCTCTACTGGGTCTCTCAATAGAAAATGTGGAAGAAAGTGACCGACCATCTGGTGTCATACCAACATTTAGTGCCACTGCTTGGAATTAATAACAAACATTGAGGAACATTGTAATTTCACCAGTTTTGTGGGGTCATCAGTAATATATGCTGTTTAAAACCATTCTAGAAACCATAAAATCAAAGAAAAAGTGATAACCAACTGTGATATGTGCCTTAATGTATTAGCCCAAATACAGAAAAAGAATTGATCTACATTTTTATATTTTTTGGCTGATAAGTCCATGAGTCTCAACTGAAGTTCTCTATTGCCTGCTGAGCTCCTATGCTGGCAAATCACAAACACATTAACTGGCCTCTGTAGACCTGAGGCCCCCCCTTATCATATCCTAGCCTGGCATACCAAAAACCTATCCTATCCATAGAGTTTAAAAAAAACCAAAACTGCACACAGTGATTTTTATTTTTTTAAATAATCCGATCTGTGTGTCCTATTCTCATTCATTTTTATGGTGTAAGAATTTGCCATTCAACTCCAATGGATAATAAATGGATGATGGCAACAAATCTCTTTGAAGAGATGAAAAATGAGAAGTACAGATGAGCAAAAAGATGAGAACTACTCTGGTCCGGCAACTCCTTTGTTTACTTTGTTTACTTCTGTGTTGGCAGTTCTCTACCCATCATACTGGGTGATTCAGCCTCTTACTGTGCCACAGCAGACTTTGACATCAGACTAAGGCTCTGTTCACACTAGAAAAAGGATTTTTCTCAAGAAATTTCTTGAGTCTGAAAGATTAGCGCACTTGCGGTCAATAAACGCATCAAAAACCGCTTGTGTTTTTACCGCGTTTTTTGATGCGTTTTTGGTGCGTTTTTTCCCGCAGGTTGGTCTTTGCGTTTTTTTTTACCATTATCTATGGCAACGCAGGTACCTGCAGAAAAGAAGTGACATGCACATTCTTTTTCTCAAGAAATTCTGCAGAAGGAATGTTCTTGAGAAAAAAAAATGCAGTGTGCACACAGCTATTTTTTTTCCCCATAGGTTTTGCTGGCGAATGTCTGCAAAAAGGTTACAACCATTTTCTCAAATTTCTGCAGCAAAAACGTGGGTACAAACGGTGTGTGAACAAGGCCTAAGACATTTTTTGTGTCCAGCCAGGTACAAGTAGGCAGCTGGAGATTGGAATCCTCAGCGCAGGGTGGCCCAAGCTTTCTGCCTCCCCCCTTCCCCACTGCGAATTGCAGTCCTCAGCCGCCCCAGAAAATGGCGATTTCATCAAAGCGCCATCTTCTGGCACTGTATTCAACGTTTCCAGCGGCCCTGGTGCCAAGTGGCACGCTGGGTAATAAGGGGTTAATACCAGCTTTGTTTTACCAGCTCGTATAAAGCCCAAGATTCTTAATGTCAGGCCAAGTTTGACCCAGCCATTAAGAATCTCCAAGAATTAGTTAAAAAAGACATCACACAGAGAAAAAATACTTAGACACACTTAGGGATTCCATCTTTATTACTCCCTCTCACCCCTCCATGATCCTGGTCGTCTGTCAGAGAGAGAGAGGAAGAGGAGAGAGGAGGAGAAAGGGAGGGAAGGGAGAGAGAAGCAACACAGAGAGAGGGAAGAGAGAGAGGAAAGGAGTGAGAGAGGGAAAATAGAGAAGAAAGAGGGAAGAGAGGTGCTCTGTCACATGCTATGCTGCATGTCTCCAACTTACTCCAATCTGTGACTTGTTGTGCAGGTGACAGAGTGGAGAAAGTTCCCATGCAACAGAACAAGTCACAGTGTGCAGTAACTTGGTGACATGCAGCACGACAGGTGACAGAGCAGAGTAAGTTGGTGACATGCACTGCTCTGACACATGCTGTGCTACATGTCACCAACTTGTCAGTCTCTTGCTGTGTCCCATCACCTGTAGTGCTTGTGGGAGTACAGGATCACACTGCCCGGCACCACATGCTCTCCTGTCAGCTGAGCAGAGGGGACGTCTGTGCTGGATAGTGCGATCAGATACTTGCACGACGGGGGAAAGGGGGGGTTCAGCTGAAGAAATCCACCCTGTACTCCACACTGGCGACCCGTACCTCACATATCGCCGGATGCTAAGCGCTCTTCACCTCCCACACTGTGCTATCCTAAAAATCCTCCCCTCGATGCTGGGCTGTGACGTGCAGTAATCACCGCCCACAGCCCAGTCACTCAGTGTCAGTGGCGCTGGCAACTCCTGATGTAACCGTCAAGAGCCCGGAACTTGACGTGATGTCAGCGGATACCAGCGGCCACAGCACCAGGGGGTCATGTGACTGGCACTGAGCGTGTAGGATAGCGCCGCTCAGTACCAAAACTGGAAATAGAAGCCAATTAAGAAGAGACGTAAAATAGTAAGTTACATTCATAGAGAAAATTAAAAAAAAAAATGGGTGAGCCACCTATAGACTTTTTTTTTTTTTTTAACGTTTGTTTTTATGGCATTCATTGGCCATTAAAAATGACCTGGCAATATGATTTTCCATGTCATTACGATTATGTCGATACTATAGCCTTTTTTGTTTTTAAGTGGTGGAAAAAAACTGAAATTCATGTAAAAAAAAAAAAATCTTGTTGCAATTTTTTTTTTTTTTTGCAGTTGATAACTGTGAGCTTTATTTTATCCCTTCTTGTTGCGTTTTTTTAATTTTTTTGGGGGGGGGAGGGTTGCACCAAAACTTAAAAAAATTTAAAAAAAAATTTAGCAATTTTTTTTTTATTTATTTTTTTAAATCTATTTCCAGTGTTTACTTCTGTGGTTAATTAATTTTATATTTTGATGTATCAGACTTTTATAGATATAGCGGAACGATGTGTATTCTTTTTTTAATAGAAATCTTTTAAATAGGGTCACATTTTTTTTTGTTTTTTTAAAACCATTTTCCCCACTCTTTACTGTATTTTAGTCCCCTTAGGGGATTTGATCATGATATCATCACTTGTACTATATAAAGCAATACCACAGAATTGCTGCATATAGCACATATCACAGTCTGCTATAAATACCAGCCATAAGCTGGCATTCACAGGATTACCATCATTACAAGCATGATGGTCTTTAGCAGACCCCCGGCCATCATGGCAACCCATCGGCACCCCCACCTCAGATGTGCTGTATGTAAATACTGTTATCAGAGAATGACAGTGGTATTTTACAGGTTAAAAGCTGTTAAGCTGGGTTTACACACTGCAACATCTCAAACGACATCGCTGTAACGTCACCAGTTTTGTGACGCAATAGCGATGTTGTTTGCGATGTTGCAGTGTGTGAAACCTATCAGCGACCCGGCCCCTGCTGTGAAGTTGTAATCGTTACAAATCGTTCAGGACCATTCCTAGGTCCTTTGTTTCCCGCTGTGCAGCATGAAGTTTCAGTGTGTGAAGACTTTGCAGCGACTTTGTTAGCAACTTCCCTTTCAAAAGGCTGCTTATCAACGTCCCCAACAACCAGCTAGGTCGCTCTGCAGGTCCGGATCGCTGTTGAGTTGTTGGCCAGGTTTGCCTGTTTGACAGCTCACCAGTGACTTAGCAGAGACTTAGGGAGGTCGCTATTGCGTCACCAAACCGGTGACGTTACAGCGATGTCCTTTGCGATGTTGCAGTGTGTAAACCCAGCTTTAGATGCATATGATTACTGTATGACAGCTATCATCTGTTAGGAATGGGGCAGGCTCATCTCCTGAGCTCTCTCCATTCATCTTCTGCCGTCAAGCACTGTACATTTTCAGCATTGGTTTTTAAGGGTTTAGGGTATGTGCGCACGTTGCTTTTTACCTGCTTTTTACCTGCTTTTTTGCTGCTTTTTCTTCTGCGCTGTTAAATGCCAAAATGGATGTGTTCTTCTATTCAAGCAAAGTCTATGGGAATTTGGGTTTCTTGTTAACACTATGTTGTTCAAAATGCTTCCTTTTTGTGGCAGAACTTTGGTCAAAAACTCAGCTTTTCAAAGAAGCAACATGTCAATTGTTTTTGCCATTTGGGTTTTGCACTGCAAAGCTGAGTTTTTGACCAAAGTTCTGCCACAAAAAGGGAGCATTTTGAACAACATCGTGTGAACAAGAAACCCAAATTCCCATAGACTTTGCTTGAATAGAAGAACACATCCATTTTGGCATTAAACAGCGCAGAAGAAAAAGCAGCAAAAAAGCAACGTGCGCACATACCCTTAAACAGCTGTGGGGAACAGCTTTAAGCTTTGCTCTCAGCTTTATTTTCAACAATTCCCTTCATGCATGACCTCTTAAAGCTGCCTTTTAAATCAGTCTTTGACACAGGAGCCCAGTGTGACCTTCATGTAGTTGTCTCCCCTTGTGATACTGCCCAGAGTCTCTGAATAACGCATGGCCAATCATTGTAGCATAGCAACCTCCTCCACATCCCGACTACTGTGCTGACTGTACCATCCCACATCCCCAATACCTCAATACCTGGATTATTCTCTTGTTACTGTAATAACGTCAAGAACACATGGGTTAAAAAAACGAGGACATTCATAAAATCCAGCCTTTATGAATTTTAAATGGATTGGTCTATATTACACAGAACCATAGATTTTATAATAATAATTTATGACAATAAATTCATATAGAGCAGTAGATGAATGCACACAATAAAAATCAGTGGTGAACCATAATCATAACCCGCTAGGTATCGCCCATGTAAAACAAAAAAGAGAGAGTTGTAGAATGTAGGGACGCCAATACAGTTCAGAAATGCTCAATAACAACCACAATTGTATCTATAATGACGAATTGGATAGTATTGCTCAGGAATAAATCCTTGCAATCACTACAAGTGTATAATCAGATACATGTGTGAATATCCAGACAGAGGAAGGAAGCTACATAGGCACCCAGAGGACTCTAGCAACCACCAATATGGGGCAGATAAAAATAATTAATATAATTAATATAATATATAATCTAATACAAGTCAATTTAGGTGTAAAAATACATTACCAGCCACATATGGTGTAATGGCAAGGTCTAATGGATGCCCATATACAATAGATATACCCAATCATCAGCATGCAGCACACTACATAACGCATGCTGCACTAACCAATGAAATCTGATTTAATAGCACAATACTTCACAAGTTTTGCCTACTGTAACATACTTCCACCACCTCAGTGGTAAAGCTTCTATTTCAATTCAATCACACAAAAATCTTTTATGGGTATACAGATATTAAGGAAGCTCAAAGAAGTCAGAAATAATAAAAATACTTTTTATTTATTATTTTAATGTCTTCTCTATTAAAAAATTCATATATGAAAAAACTCCACTATATAGTACCCAAGGACTGGGTTAAACAGGTCAGAAGGTTTAATTAATAGTCCCACATTAACATATGGATTCAAGGATTCATGGTGCCCTATAGTTGATTAAGCATATATAAGGTTACAATTCAAATTCAAACCTCCTTTTTTCCAAATGCGGAAACTATTGCATAAAACATAGTCATAGTAGCATATTGTGTGGTAACCGATAAATAGGTGCAAAGTACCATATATCAATTCTCTAAGTCACTAAGGGATTCTCAGTTAACATTAGTACGTATCCTGCTATGTGGGCATGTAACCGGAGCACCATTCCAATAAGGTTACCCCATAATACACCACATAGCTAATCAGTAGGAATAGTAACCCCTAATCCCCCAGGGAGACCACTTGTATGCATTACCTATTAGAAGACCTGATATCCACGTCCTGCGACCCCAACACATGTTTCGCCTTTTCTTCTTCAGGGGGCGCCCCCTGAAGAAGAAAAGGCGAAACACGTGTTGGGGTCGCAGGACGTGGATATCAGGTCTTCTAATAGGTAATGCATACAAGTGGTCTCCCTGGGGGATTAGGGGTTACTATTCCTACTGATTAGCTATGTGGTGTATTATGGGGTAACCTTATTGGAATGGTGCTCCGGTTACATGCCCACATAGCAGGATACGTACTAATGTTAACTGAGAATCCCTTAGTGACTTAGAGAATTGATATATGGTACTTTGCACCTATTTATCGGTTACCACACAATATGCTACTATGACTATGTTTTATGCAATAGTTTCCGCATTTGGAAAAAAGGAGGTTTGAATTTTCATTGTAACCTTATATATGCTTAATCAACTATAGGGCACCATGAATCCTTGAATCCATATGTTAATGTGGGACTATTAATTAAACCTTCTGACCTGTTTAACCCAGTCCTTGGGTACTATATAGTGGAGTTTTTTCATATATGAATTTTTTAATAGAGAAGACATTAAAATAATAAATAAAAAGTATTTTTATTATTTCTGACTTCTTTGAGCTTCCTTAATATCTGTATACCCATAACAGATTTTTGTGTGATTTAATAGCACAATAGCCTATTATAAATTTCAAAGGTGTTCGAAACGGCCGTCGGGCTGTCTCCTGCTGCGTATCTGCCACGTGTCTGTTCGGTTATTTAGGTATGATTATGACACTGCCTTAGGCTATATAATTGCAGTATCTTATGATGCATTAACTTTTGAGAAGCCTTTATTGGGCCTCCTGTCATCCCTTTTGCCACCTTAGCCGTTCAGTTATTGTACACTTCTTATCTGAAGCTAGGGGTTACGCGCTATGCAATTCAGGCTGTATTAATTGTGCTATTTCTATATTTTATCTTTATCCAAGCTGTGGTTGGTCGGCTATTTAAATTTATAATAGGCTATTGTGCTATTAAATCAGATTTCATTGGTTAGCGCAGCATGCGTTATGTAGTGTGCTGCATGCTGATGATTGGGTATATCTATTGTATATGGGCATCCATTAGACCATGCCATTACACTATATGTGGCTGGTAATGTATTTTTACACCTAAATTGACTTGTATTAGATTATATATTATATTATATTAATTATTTTTATCTGCCCCATATTGGTGGTTGCTAGAGTCCACTGGGTGCCTATGCAGCTTACTTCCACTGTCTGGATATTCACACATGTATCTGATTATACACTTATAGTTATTGCAAGGATTTATTCCTGAGCAATACTATCCAATTCGTCATTATAGATACAATTGTGGTTGTTATTGAGCATTTCTGAACTGTATTGGCGTCCCTACATTCTACAACTATCTCTTTTTTGTTTTACATGGGCGATACCTAGCGGGTTATGATTATGGTTCACCACTGATTTTTATTGTGTGCATTCATCTACTGCTCTATATGAATTTATTGTCATAAATTATTATTATAATAAATATTGTTCTGCATCAAAATTGGACTTTGTTCGCCTTTTCTCTTTTCTTTTCTGACTTGTCTCAGCGAATGTCCAAATAGATGATTTTTCTATCCATGACTATCATAATGATATATGTACTCATATGAATTTTTCACACTTCTCACACAACCATAGATGTAAAAGAAATGCCACTGTGTGACACATTTCGAAATACGTTAGTTATTTGTCACAGCATAGGAATCCAGTGTTCATACTTTTTTAAAGGTAATTTGTAAGCAGCATTTCACCTCACTCTTTCAAAAACCAGTCTAGCAATACCATTACTTGGCCAGTCCTGAAAACTCATTAAGGCCAGCGTCACACTAGTGTATGGCATGCGATGCAAGAGCATCGGATGCGATAAGCTAATGACCATCGGATCCCACTCTGCTGCGAGTGTGAAACAAATGTCATTTAACTGTGATCTGATCATTGCGATTTGGATCACAGCTGCGGAGGAGAGGGCAGGAGCTGCGGAGGAGGAGGTGGCTTTAATCTCTCCATCTCCTCCATTGTCAGCTGATGCAATTATTGCACTGAATTCTAGTGTCATCTGAGTGCAGTCCGATATTTCACTCGCACCCATAGACTTGTATGGGTGCGAGTGATCCAAGACTCGCAGATAGTTGCAGCATGCTGTGATTTTTTTTTCTCCTCAGTCCGATTTAGGGCTGAGGAAAAACTTTCAGATGTGAGCTGCAGCATTGTCCTACATGGGGTCAAGTGCAATGCGAGATTTTCTCATGTTGCTCAGCTGTTGATAGTCCCTTGTACAATGGTAGGGTTGTAAGGACAAGCTTCCCTTTGTGTCCTCTTCTCTCAAACTGGATTTCCTGCACCCACAAATCGGCCTTGATCTCCCACATCATTTCCTAGGAGAATATCTGCAGGCAGGCCGCTCATCACCCCAGCCATGCATTGCTTGACCCCAAAGCCAAAGTCCAGATATACAGTTGCCTTTGGGATATTTCTCCTTTGTCCTCCAGCCAATTCAATAACAATCCCTGGTCCATTTTGAGAAATGCCCCAGAGTCACAAAATCCAATAACACTCTGCCCATCCAGCACAACCTCCTGTAAGTGCTTACTTTGATGGTAAGAGGAACTCGTGGCTGAGGCCCGGACCCCATAAACCCCTAGTGGTCGACCATGAGTGTCTGAGCCATTAGGCAAGTCAACTTGAAGGGGTGAGAACTCTTCCCTCATTGTATTTGGCTGTAGAGAATGAACAGGTCAATTTGGTGCAAGGTCATGCCTCAATCGACCAACAGGGCATGTGTCTTGCAAATGCCCAGGCTGCCCACATTGATAACGTATGCACTGCGTTGAACTCCTTCCAATGTGCATTCTGAAGAAGGCAGTAGGAGAACCTGGTGACAAAGGCTGGAGCCCATACACTCCAACAGTGGCATCTATGTTGCAGGGGTCAGCGATACACTCCAATGGAGGTGGTAACTCTTCCTCAGGTGGAATGGAGTGCACAAAATGCACCGGACGAGGTGGAAGTGCGTGGGCGTCCCTCTGAGTTCTTGTGGGACAACTAGATTGCAGGTGCCCAGGTTGTCCGCCCCCATAACATCTTCTCTCTGATTCCCACAGGGCGTAGTCGGAACTGTTGGGGCCCAGGATTGTGAGTCGTGGTTGTCATTGGCCTGTAGCTGCGTGGAGGGACACATATAAATGGAGAGGGCTGGGGCGCAGGAGCAGGCTGTGGCCTATTGTCCAGAGGCCTCCTCCAAGTAAAGGCCTCATCGGCCAGGGCTGCAGCTCTATCCAAGGTGCATGGCGTGCGTTCTCTAACCCATTCCCATATTTCTGAGGGAGACTTGTAAAGAAATTGTTCTAGAAGAAATACCTGTATAACATCTTCCACAGTGAAGGCATTTTCCACTTCCAGCCATGTCCGACATGCCTGGGACATCTTATGGGCATATCCTAAATGATCACCCTGTGGTGCATGGGAGATCTTGGAATTGGGCCCTATGTGAGTCTGGGGTGATAGCATGGTAATTCAGGATAGTCCGTTTTACAGTGTTGTAATCCCTGTTCTGCCGTGAGTCAATGGTGCGATAAGCCTCTGCCAGGCTTCTGTTCAGGAGTCCCACTAACAACCGCATCCAGTTAGAGTGGGGCACCTCCATCACGGCACACTGCTGCTCAAAGACCCTGAAGAACCCCTCCACATCTCCAGAAGCCTCATCAAATGGCTTGAAGTCCACCCAGGTAATCCATACAGGCTACCGGATACGCTGGGTTTACACTCCAACTCATATTACTCACTCTGACTAACTCAATTTCTTCTTGTCTCCTCTGTGCTCGTTGAGCAGCTTCCTCCTTATACTCCTGAGATACACCTGGTCCCAGAACCGCCATCTCTTCTTCGAACCACACTAACCACTGGTGTGAATGATCACTAAAATACCATCAGCTGAAAAAACACGAGTAGTTGAAACCTGAGCTGACTGCAATCCCCTATCTGTCAGACCACACTAGAAGTAGCTGTGGAGCGTTCCTAAACACACCTAGGTGCCACATCACAGCCGGAAAAACTAACTACACCTCACAGATACAAATGAGGAAACCTATCTTGCCTCAGAGCAGTCCCCAAAGGAATAGCAAGCCCCCGACATATAAAGCCAAAGGTGATGTAAGAAAACACAATACACAGGAAATATAGATTAGCAAAGGCGAGGCCCAGCTTCCTAGATAGGACAGGATAGATAACTGATTGCAGTCAGTGCGAAATCCCTGCGGAAAAATACCAATCTCCTGATAAGAAAAATACTGAGACCACTGGGTCTCTTCCCCACTATATTAGGTACTCTTGTCAATAATGGGAGAAACAAAATACAAAAAAAACTAACAAGAAATACAAAAGTGCAAATGATCAAATAGAACAGGGAGAATCTCCCTTTTCTTGCAGTGGGACCTGCAGAGGGAGAACTGCCATTCTCATCAAAACAGACAATTTCTCTCCTGCAAGAAAACAAACACCCTTAGGTGTGGATCAGGCAATAAAGCAAAAAACTTGCAACTTATCTGGAATGGGACAGGCACAGGAAAAATGGAAGGACAATTCCAAGCCAATTCAGAGACTGAGGAACAATAACAATAACCGGCCCCAGCCAACAGACACTGCTCTACTATATAACCTAGGCTGATCTGCAATTGGGCTTCCCAAACTCCCACACCTGTTGAGGCACAGTCAGCTTCACCCCCAGTCCTGACCACCAGAGGGAGCTCCAAACCATCACCCCCTCAGATCATTCACAAAACACCTGGCTTTTTGGGGCAGTTTTCTCTGTCTCCAGCTCTTGTACGTTAGACATCTGGGAGGAGGTGGTCTGACTAGCACCCACCAGTAGATCAATAAGGCTTCTTTAGTCAGTCCCTGGTAGCTGAGGCCCAGATCTCTGGCTCTCTCCTGTAGACTGGATACGGTCCAGTTTCTGTACTCACTCTGTGGGTGGTTCTCCATTAGGTTGCGCTCTGTTGATCCCACCGCTGCGACCAGTTTTGTCACGGGGTCCTTCTCCGGTATCACACAATCAACAGAGCGAGAGATGATTGAACAATCGAAAGAACATTTGTTCCATGCAATCCAGAAGGTCCATAAAATAATCCACCACACAGAGGGTAAAGTAGTCCAGTAATGGGATAAATGTCCTGGGGATCAGTCACAATCCTCCAGCAGTCTTTTTCCAGGGAAATCGGGGTTTCTCAACAGCTCTCTGGGGTGCTGCCTATAGCCGCAGCTTCTGCCCCAGAGGAGGAATCTTCCTGAACCAAGGAAAAAGAATAAACCCTGTTAAAAAAATAACTTTTAATGACAGCATTAAAAGGCCAAGTGACCAACAACACACAAAAATGCAGAAAAAAGTATGGTGCGGAGTGTATAGTGACAATAACTAGGTGGGAGATAAAAATAGTTAAAGACTGGCCCTAATTAGACCCTAATTTGTCTCTCCCTACCTAACAATGGAGGGTATGATACCCTAGGATTGTGGCGCTCCAATTCACCGACCGGAATCCCTAAATCACCCTGTTATACCCTACACTGACTAAAAACACCATATATAAAAAAAATTATCAATGAACCCCATAGCAGTGCAACGATTGGACACAAAATGGTAACTTATCTGATAACTGTGTCCAGAAACACAGTCCCAACGCGATTCTCCCCAAAGGTGCTAGGGGTTCATCAGGGGACAACACCAGGGGGTAGACAGCAAATGCAGAAGCCTCCCTGGGGTTCCCGGATAGATGATGCAAGAAAATGATACCTGAGGTGCCCTGATGAAAGTTTGCTTTTTGTATATGGAGTGAGCTATGACACGTAAACCGGAAGTGAATAATCCACCCGGGGGCCCCGCATCGAAAGTATAACTGTGTGTATACTAATTAATAGCAATGGGGCCGGACTCATCGTTAAACAAAGAAAATATATAAAATCAGTGGGAAGTAAAAAAAAAAAGCTACAGGTGCTGCACTACGGTGACCGGATGTGGTCAGTGTTCAGTACTGAAAAGCATGTTTGGCGCGCATAAGCGTTCCATAGCACTGTAAGGGTGGCACTCCGGAAATGAGTCAGATGGACGGTGCCAATTGCAAAACGTGGAGGGCAAATGCGTTCCATAGATGTAAACAACAGCATTCCGTAAATTACTCCAGTTACAGTCAGGTTTTATGACTATAGGAGTTGTTACTTAAGCCATCAATGGCCTTCCTAAGATCAGGAGCCAAATTAGAGGAGATGAGATTTTCATGTGGATTAATGCTAATATCCCTGGTGACAAGCTGCAAAAAAATGTTAACACTTCCAACATCAGTGCTATGTGGCATTTTGGTACTAGTGGGTTTCAAATCTGAGAGAGGACCTTCTCCAATGCCCTGTTGTCCCTCCTCAAATAGTTGATCCAGAAGCCTCAGATCAGGAAGATCATCGGCTGTAATGCCCAGTTGTAGACATTTTGTTTTTATCATTAAGACTAAAAAACCTTTCCATTTTAATTTACGAGAGAAAACGTTCAAGTCTTGTATCCATAAAGAGGGATCAAAATGTGTAGTGGGGACAAAGGTTAGACCAGCATGAAGGACTGACCTCAGATAGTACATAAGATGATAAATTGATAATACTTTTATCATCTGCTGACCCGCTAAAGTCAAAGCTCTTAAGTATTACTTTTTGCGTCCCAGAGATGGTCCCGTTCTGCTCCGCAAACAATGCAGAAATTGATCCTGATCCTCTAAAAAAAAAAAAAGAGGATGAAGAAGCATTGGTACCAATGTCCTGTACAGTATTTCTGGTAGCACGTCTTGTATTCATCCTGCCTTTGCTTTGCCTTTTGTTCTGGTGGCCATTACCATGTCCCCTAGAAAAAGGAGCACCCTCTCCCTCTAGATTCGTAATCAGAATTTTCCGGATCCAAGCAGGACAGGTCGATAGGGGTAGTAAGGGATATTCTAGTTTCTCTTTTAAATCTGCTATGTCCCTCTGAAATCACTTATGTTTTCTCTCTTTTAGATTAGACTGATATTTTTCAATCAATTGTATTTTTCTCCTTTTTTTTTTATAAAGTCAGGGGAGGATTTATATTTCAGAGTATCATCAATAAGGCTGGTAAGTCTAGCAGAGTTTTTTTCCAAAGTGACCTTCTCCTCAAGGAGAATTTGCATAAGTCTCAAGGAGGAAGCAGTGAGTTCCTTTTCCCACTTGTCAATCAAGGGAGTTGGTGTCTGGGAAATATTAATCCTCAAACCCTCAGGTATAATTTTTTGCCTAATGTAACTCTCAAGCAACTGAACCTCTCACCCGGGAGCTCCGCATCCAAATTATAACTGTGTGTATACTAATTAATAGTAATGGGGCCGAAGTCAACGTTAGACAAAGAAAATATATAAAATGATTAGGAAGTAAATAAGTGTAAGGTATGACAGGGTGATTTAGGGATGCCCGTCGGTGATTGTGGGCGCCACAATCCTAGAGCGTCATAATCTCCATTTCTAGGTAGGGAGAGACTAATTAGGGCCAGTCTTTATCTATTTCATCTCCCACCTAGTTATTGTCACTATACACTCTGCACCCTACTTTGTTCTGCATTTTTGTGTGCTGTTGGTCACTTGACCTTCAATGCTATCATGAAGTGTTATTTTTTTAACTGGGTTTATTCTTGTTCCTTGCTGTTCTAATTGCTGTACCCCTTTATCGTCTGCGGCCTGGTTTTGCATATGATGATTCTTCCTGCATGTCCTTCTCCAGAATGACTGAATAATCCCCCAGGTAGGCGGAGAGTTTGGGTGGATTCCAGGCCCCCCTCCCCCACATCTAGGGACACAAGCACTGCAGGGGTTATTAACCTGCAGAGAGGACAAATAATACCTAGAATGGACAGAGCACCATGCCTAAAATACGAACCTACACAAAATGATACCCAACCCACAATATCACACCATCACAGGTTCCCCTGTATTTTGATACCCAGTGCAGCTTAGCAGACAGATGGAAGCTGCAGACCTTAGCTGTGTGGGTTATCTTGACTGTGAATCAAAATACAAGGAACCTGATACAGCGGTTTTTAATTTAATAATTTAAAAAAAAAAAACCTGCATGGGTTCTCTCCACCCCAATTTCAATAACCAGCCAAGATAAAGCAGATAGCTAGGGCATGGTTTTCTCAGGCTGGGGAAGACCATGGTTATTGGGCCCTCCCCATCCTAAAAATAGCAGCTACCAGCCACCCCAGAATTGGCACATCCATTATATGTGCCAGTCTTGGCGCTTTACCCAGCTCATCCTGATTGCCCTGGAACGGTGGAAATCTGGGCAATGTAAGGGGGTAATGACTATTTGTCAAAAAAAATCACAGCTGTCATCAACCTAGAGGTTAGTAATGGGGAAGGGTTTGAGACCCCCTCATTACTAATTAGGTACAGTGGGTAAGGAAAGTATTCAAACCCCTTTTAACTTTTTCACTCTGTTTCATTGCAGCCATATGGTAAATTCAAAAGAGTTCATTTTTTTTCCTCATTAATGTACACTGTACACTCTGCACCCCATCTTGACAGAAAAAAAACAAATGTAGACATTTTTGCAAATTGTTAAATTAAGAAAAACTAAAATATCACATGGTTATAAGTATTCAGACCCTTTGCTCAGACACTCAATTAAGTAACATGCTGTCCATTTCCTTGTGATCCTCCTTGAGATCGCTGTACTCCTTCATTGGAGTCCAACTGGGTTTAATTAAACTGATAGGACTGATTTGGAAAGGCACACCTGTCTATATAAGGCCGGTTTCACACATCCGACTTTTTTCCACTTTGTCGGATCCGGCACGCTCCCGTTCAGTGTATACAGTACAGTGGCCGCGCAACAAGCTCCGGTCACATGCTTTCATGTGACCGGAGCATGTGACCAGGAAGTTGCAGCGCGGCGATTGTAATGTATACACTGTACAGGAGCGCACCGGATCCGATAAAGTGGAGAAAAGCCGGATGTGTGAAACCGGCCTAAGACCTCACCGTTCACAGTGCATGTCAGACCAAATGAGAGTCATGAGCTCAAAGGAACTGCCCAAAAAGCTCGGAGACAGAATTGTGACAAGGCACAGACCTGGCCAGGGTTACAAAAGAATTTATGCAGTAATCAAGGTTCCTAAGAGCACAGTGTCCTCCATAATCCTTAAATGGAAGAAGTTTGGGACCACCAGAACTCTTCCTAGATCTGGCTGTCCAGCCAAACTGCGCAATTGTGGGAGAAGAGCTTTGGTGAAAGAGAGAGAGAAGAACCCCAAGATCACTGTGGCTGAGTTCCAGAGATACAGTAGAGAGATGGGAGAAAGTTCCACAAAGTCAACTATCACTGCAGCCCTCCAGCCAACAGTCGGGCCTGTGGCATAGTGGCACCTGAAAAACTGCCTCTAATATCATATAAATACAATGTGTCTCTAATACATAACTATATAGAACCTAAAAATAACTGCTAGGGTCACTATTTTATGAAAAAGTGAAAAATGTATTATAAATGTGAAACATCCGGGGCGTGGCCTGGTCATGGAGGGATAAAGAAGTGCTGTACACTAGCTCCTCAGCCATCGCAGGGAAATACCATACAAGAGCAACACTTCAGGACCCCTAAAGACACGGATGGGCAATAGAAGGAAGGAGGACCCCCAGCTCACCTCGTCCCGCTCCAGCACCCCAGACCAGAGCATTCGGAGGTACATGGTGCGGACACAGTCTGCAGGGCCCGCTCCCATAATGGCCGACACTGCGGTATCAACCAGAAGCAGCCGCGCGTCCTGCAGAGAGATGGCGGCGGCTGCAGAGAGGGAGGAAGCCGCACAGGAGATGCGGGCGGTGGAGGCATCGGAGACGGTGGAGGCAGCCCGGGGAGCGGTGAGTGCCGGCCAGCCCAGGGGTAATGGAGTAGCCGGGGTGGCCGCGCTGGAGGCCCAAAATGGCGCTGTGACGCCGGAGCCCTGCAGACAGGAAGGCAGTGGGGGAGGGCACCGAGTAATGCCCGAGGAGAAGCGGGCAGAGTGTGCAGAAGCAGACGGGGCCACAGAAGGACACAGTACAGAGCAGGCTCTCAAGCCCAGACACAGTCTCTGTTGCAGCCAAATAAGATGACAGCTACCTCCTCAGCCCCTGATAAACCCCCAAATACTGACATGCCACATATAATCAGTCAGGAAGGGGTGCAAGGGGACCAAGATATCAGTCAGCTATGGCGGACCATTGGGGAGCTGAGTTCCCATATTAAAAACATCCCCACAAAAAAGGACATGGAGCAGTATATTTCCAGACTGGAGAACTCATACAAGGCTGAACTTTCTGGGGTTAAAGATGAAGTACAACAGTTGGGAGAAAGAGTCACAACAGCAGAGTCCACAGTTCAGGCTCTGACAGTAAAGGCAGCAGAACAGGAGGCCGGATATGCATCCCATAATATACAACTGCAGTATTTGGCAGAAATGCTAGATGATGCTGAAAACAGAAACCGGCGTAATAATATTAGAGTACGCGGCATTCCTGAGTCGGTTGAGCACACAGCCTTGGAAGGGACTCTATGCCACATTTTCAATGACATACTGCAAGTACCCAAAGACTCTCCTCTGGAGCTGGACAGGGCTCATAGAGCTCTGGGCCCTAAAGCAATGGATCCAGAGTTCCCCAGAGACGTCATTTGCAAAGTACATAAGTATAAGTTGAAAGATAACATCATGGCCCAAGCACGGAAACTTGACAATATATCCTTTAAAGGACAAAAGATTCTGATTCTACCTGACCTGTCCAAGTGGACTCTTCAGAAGAGAAAGGCTCTGAGACCCTTATTGGACATATTACGCCAACGGAATATACAGTACACTTGGGGCTTCCCATTCCGCCTGAGAGTCCGGAGGGCAGGAAGGATGCACGTCCTCAGTCACCCTGGGGGCATACCTGAGTTCACCGCAGCCCTCCAAATTCCTTCAGTGACAATTCGGGACTGGCCATTTCTGCCTCCGGGGGCTCCCGGAGGGGTTCCACCTAGAGAAGCCCCTCAGAGGAGGCGATGAGAGGCGCCTATGGATTTCAGTTGAATATGGAGTCCCACTGAACGGGAAAAGAGACTTTGAATTGTCCTAAAGATAGTATACAATTAGGATAATACGGTTGAAGTATGGAAGATGGCTTAATGTTATAGTTACAGTTATAGTCATATTGAAAAAGGGGTTTGGATTTGAAAGGGGAATAAGGGTAGAAAATAGCAGAAATAGCAGAAAAGGGGCAATGATTTGGTATGGAGGAGTCAGAGAGGTACATAGAATAATGACATAGTAATACATGTTGGACCAAGTTTCAATTTATTCATAGATTAACATAGTTAATATACAGTTAATATAGATGGGAAATATATGATCAGAAAGATGATGCAGATCTGCGCCGGCGGGGAGCAACTCTCCCTGGAAAGACTACCGCACTTAAGGGGGTACTATACCGTGCTGGACAAGGTATAGTTAGATACAGCCTCCCCCATCAAAGTAGGTGGGTTGGAACACCAGAATATAGTTACTGGTGCCTTAGTCCAACACCACCTTTCCATACTTGGGAACAAGTTTTGTTGTGTTTTTTTTGTGTTTTTTTTGGTTTCTCTTCTTCCTCTTCTTCTTCTTTATTTCTATCTCAACTTACTATTCTTTCTGCTATTCCTGAGGTTTCCTATACCCTTACTATAAATCTCTGAAATCTCATCTGACCTAACCCCTTGCTGATAGCTTCCCCGTCCATACGTGTCCTTCCCTTGTTCGTCTAACGGCCAGAAATAGACATGGCGGAACTAAAATTTGGATCTTTCAACACAAAGGGCTTTAATACGCCACAAAAAAGGACTCAAATACTAGCTGAAATGCACAAACAGAAATTTCACATATTGCTCCTTCAAGAAACACATTTTAAAGTGGGACATGTCCCAAACTTAAGAGACCGCAATTATATATCATGGTTCCACAGCGCCAACGCTGAATCTCGGTCAAGGGGGGTATCGCTGGCCATACACAGAAATCTGCCTCATTCTATTATAGACACGAAACAGGACGTAGAAGGCAGATACATTATAGTCAAGCTACGGATATATGACACAGTATATACGGTGGCAGGATGGTATGCCCCTAATACGGGGCAGACACAGACATGCAGGGCCTTTCTAAAGGTTTTATCCGAGTTCGCAGAGGGAATGATTCTGGGGGGAGATTATAATTTGTCTTTGAATCCCTTAGTAGATACCTCGGCTGGAAGGAGCAACATTTCCACAAAAAGATTGACCTCTTTAAAGCGAGACATACATCAGATGCACCTTAATGACGTGTGGCGCAGCATGCATCCTACGGGTAGGGATTATACCTTTTATTCCACCCCTCATGACTCGTATAGTCGCATAGATCTATTCTTAGTGAGTCAGTGTGTTTTGGCTTGGAGACCGAATCCCACGATTGGTAGTATAGTTTGGTCCGATCACGCCCCTGTCTTTTTGGCATTTGCCCCTCCAGATGGAAGGAAACGGGAGTGGACATGGAGACTCAACGATAATTTGCTTAAAGATGTAATATGTATGAATGACATCAGGGAGACGGTAGGGGTCTTCATGTCCTCTCACGAAACGGACCCCACTTCGTTGCCACTGCAGTGGGAGGCGTTTAAGTGTGTCATAAGAGGGGTGCTGATAAAGCATGGGGCGCGTACCAAAAAAATAAGGAATATTCGCATAAAAGAATTGTTGGACGGGATTCATAAGTTGGAAACAGCACACAAAAATAAACAGCTGAGAGAAACACTAGCAGAACTTACAAAATGCAGAGAGGAACTAAGGACAGTGCTGAATGAAAGATTTCTCAGATACAGGAACCATTATAAACGCTCCCTCTATCAGCATTCTAATAAATGCAGTAGATCCTTGTCCAACCTTTTGCATCCCCGTAATCTCACCACATTGATACCTAGCCTGCGGAGACTGGGAGAAGGGGAAGTAAGCAATCCGGCGGAGGTCTTGGAAGAATTGAGGGGCTTCTATTCGGAATTGTATAACATTCAAGGGAGGTTCTCTGGCATGTCGTCACAAGCTTTGACTGAGCGCATTAAGGGGTATATGATGGACACGGCTTTGCCACCTCTGAAAAATGAGGAAGTGCAACAATTGGAAAACCGGTTCACAGTGGAGGAGGTGGGAGAGGTAATCAGGAATACTCCAAAGGGGAAGAGTCCGGGGCCGGACGGATTTTCTCCTACATTTTATAAAACATTTGGGGAATTGCTTACCCCATTTCTGACTAAGGTCTTCAATGCAATCTCAGAGGAGACTCCCTTTGCGGCTCAGTCACTGGAGGCACATGTCACGGTCCTTCCGAAACCTGGCAAAGACCCCATGATAGTGTCTAATTATAGACCAATATCTTTACTCAATGTAGATATAAAGTTATACTCCAAGATCCTAGCTAACAGGCTGGCTCCCCTTCTCCCCTCCATCATTGATACAGACCAAGTAGGATTCATACAGGGTAGGGAGGCGCGAGATAACGTCAATAAAACTTTACTGCTCATAGCGCACGCCAAAAGCACGAATCAACCCCTGGGAATATTATCAGTGGACGCAGAAAAAGCGTTTGATCGAGTACAGTGGGATTTTTTAAGGGCGGCTTTAATACAAATAGGGTTAGGCCCTGGCTTTTTGAATAAAGTATTGGCACTTTATACTTGTCCATCGGCAAGGATAAAGGCAAATGGCTTCTTATCAAAGCCTATACAAATCAGAAATGGAACAAGGCAGGGGTGCCCTCTTTCCCCGCTATTATATGTAATTACAATGGAGCATCTTGCCAACGCAATTAGGAGAAATCCCAATGTGCACGGTATAGATGTAGGGGGGGAGACATATAAGACGGCATTATATGCGGATGACTTGTTGATATATGTGACTCAGCCACACATATCTTTCCCCTCCTTGATAGCGGAGTTCGAGAGATTTGGGGATTTAAGTAATTTCAAAGTTAACGGCTCAAAAACAGAAGCTTTAAATATCACACTGCAGCCCCATGAGGTATCACTAGCCCAAAGTAACTTCCCATTTAAATGGCAATCCCAGACTTTGAAATATCTAGGTATCAATGTACCGGCAGATTTGGAATTACTGTATTCCAAGAACTATTTACCGCTATTGACACGAACAATTAAAGAGCTTAGGTCATACCATAAAAACCCTTGTCCTGGTTTGGCCGTATAAACACATTTAAAATGGATATCCTCCCACGGTTTTTATATATATTTCAGGCAGTTCCGCTTCTTTCCCCTACCGGGTTTTTTCGGACACTTAGGTCTGCGCTTTCTCAATTTGTATGGGGCCACTCTAGGGCTAGAATAAAATACCACACACTCACTAGACATATCACTGTAGGGGGCGCAGGACTACCAGATGTGCGCAGATATCATGGGGCGGCACTGATGGTCCGAATGTTTGACTGGCATTTTAACGACCAGAATAAGAAATGGGTCAAACTTGAACAGGAAAGCTCATCAATTCCACTGAGGTATCTACCATGGGTGGGGTCAAGGGAGGGGGTGAGAGCAGATGCGGCGAGTCTCTTTATTAAGGCTACACTGAGGACATGGGACAAGGTTAAACAGGCGGAATGGTGGGCTGCCCTTTTCTCCTTGCTCCTATCATATCCAATCCAGAATTTCCTCCGGGAGTCGGTCGGACTAAATTTCTAAGATGGGGAGCACAACAAGATAGTAGGATATATCATACCCTTAGGGGGTCTAAATTGAGATCCTTTGAGGATATGCAAAATATGGAACCTCCCCAGAAATTATCCTGGATAAAATATAGACAACTCTATTCATTCGTGAACTCTAAGACACGAGGAATGGACAGAATATCAGAGGGCTTGGCCCTACCTTTTGAAAAATTATTTATGCAGGGCACTATACCCACTCATCTGATGTCACTTATATATAAGATGATTGGACAGGCAGATCCCTCTGCGAGCTCGGATCCCTCATACATGACCAAGTGGGAAGAAGAAATGGAAACGACATTCACAGATGCAGAAAAACAGAAAGCTTACATATTTACACATAAAATGTCAATTGCAGGATACACCAAGGAGAAAAATTATAAGATCCTAACAAGATGGTATCAGTATCCGGTGAGACTACACAGAATTTTTCCTTCTGTATCCGAGATGTGCTGGCGATGTGAAACACTAAAGGGTACAATGATACATATATGGTGGGACTGTGATAAATTGAAGCCTTTCTGGGAGGCAATTTTCCAAACATATACAAAAATAACAGGAAAGGGATCAGTACGGACCCCACAAATAGCCTTGTTGTCAATGCTCCCCGGTTCAATTAAAGCCCAAAAGGGGGATTTACTGCGGTTCTGTCTAGCGGCAGCAAGAGCAGTGATTCCAAGACATTGGAGAACACAGTAGGCCCCGTCATTAAGGGAATAGACGCAGGAATTTGAACACATCCATCATATGGAGGAATTAATGGCAGAGGCAGAGGGACATACTGAAAGATATCTGAGAATTTGGACGCCATGGATAACATTTAAAAGTTCAGACGAGTACCATACGGTATTTTGAGGCACAGCAGGTGCAGTATAAACAGTCATAAGAAAGGCAACGATAGGACTCGCGTGTGGCCCCCCTCCCAGCCCCCCCAATCCCGAAAAGATACCCTCTTTCTTACTCCTTGTCTCTCAGCTTTCCTTTCTACTTCATTCTTGTCTACCTATATCTCTTCTATGGTCACTTATGAAGGTTTTTATTATTTTTTAATTTTACGGATAAAAATATAACGAATTGAGATAGGCTAAGGTTCAAGGTTATACGGGAAGGTGGGATACCAAAATACAGACAGTAGTCTGGAGCTTATGGGATAGAAAGGGAGGAGCGTAAGATTGGTAACAGTGAAGGATCCGAAGTCATTACCGGAATTATAATATAGAACTGTTATTCAAAATGTGGTATCATTTGCAATGATCCTTCCATAACCTTGATTGTTTGTACATTTTTCTATGTTTCTTTATTTTTCTCTTCTACTCAATAAAGAAAGATTATACATAAATGTGAAACATCCACGCCGGAGCCTGCAGGGCTTACACGGTCACCGGGCCGGTGGTGGTCGGGGTCAAGCTGTGAGTGGCCCGACCCGGCTTTCGTGACCCCGGCGGGTTTCATTAAGAGTTCGATAATCCAGTATAACAAGGGGGTAATGGAAGGAGGGTGACTGGGTTCATGGGGAAGATGTCACCGGTTGCAGCGGCGACTGAGGTCTCTGCCTCCTCCGACATGGACCCCCTCCCCCTGCAACTCTGCTCTCTCCCAGGAGCGGTATTGGACGGGAACGGGGGTTGCTAGCAGCGCCACCCATGGTATGCAGCCAGGTGATTAGCTGCCGCTGCAGTCTCTCTCCGGGGCAGGTGTTAGATGCAGCTGGGATGGTATCGCTCCCAACGGGTGGAGCGAGGAAGCCCCGGGAGGTAGTGAGAACCAGGGGCGGCAGTCCACGGAAGCACAGGGCGGCGGCATGTACTCAGTCACCGGGTGCGGGTTCCAGATTCTTTTATTCACTGGTCTGTTCAAAGTCGCACCCGGGTGCTGGTCCTCGCCATTGTAGCCTCCGGTCGGTCCCGGGCAGGACAGAGGTAGGGTCTGGCAGGGTGATGTGAGGGTCCTACTTTTGTGTGCGGATTGTTGCGGTACCCTTGGCCTGTAGCTCTTAGAGACTTGCCTGCCTTTCTCTCTCGCTTGTGTAGCAGCCTGGGGACCAGCAGGCGCTACCAGTTACCTTCCCCATGATCACTTGTACCGGTTCCTCTTCCTCTAGGTGTTACTAGCCCTGGTCTGGCTGGTTCCCCTCTGCAGGAGCTGTCCCTGCAGAGGTCTGTGCTGTTTCCCATCTCAGACGGTTCTGACTGGATTTCCTGTGTGACCTGCAACTTGCTCCAAGCTCAGGCCCCCACCCTCACAGGAATTCAACACTTTGTCATGGTGACCTATCTGTGTGAGGCCACCTGCTTCCGCTCATTTAAGAGACAGGATGTGTTATGCAAACCTAACTAGGTGCTGGAAAATTATTAACTCCTTCCTGGTGTGTGTGTGTGTGTGTGTGTGTGTGTGTGTGTGTGTGTGTGTTTACCAGGGTGACCTCTTCCTGCCCGGTACGGGTATTATTCAATACCCTGTAACGACCAAGCTACAGGGGCGTTACAAATGCAATTCACAATAGATATGAAATTATTACTTACAAGACTGCATAGGATAAGGGGAAATGTTGCACTGCAACCAAGCGTGTACAGGATAATGGTGCATAAATCATATGCAGACAGTGCTATAATTAGGGCATATAGATATTTTCTAGCATAATACAGCATAGATTATTGCAGCAGCAACATACGATATTTAAATGATCCATTATATGAGGCCAATATCGTTGTTTAGATAGACTAGTGTCTATACTAGCAGAGGCCCTGTTATTGATCTCAGCTAGAAAAATGTCAATAACCTATAATGAGGTCCATATATCCCAATAACTAACCTGAGGCCATTACACTTGCAAAACACCAGGTCCCGTACGCGCCTAAATCCTCATATAATAGATCATGTAAATAGCGTATGTTGCTGATGCAATAATCTATGCTGTATTATGTTTGAAAATATCTACGTATATGTCCTAATTACAGCACTGACTGTATATGCTTTATGCACCATTACCCTGTACGTCCTTAGTTGGAGTGTGACATTTTCCCTTATCCTATGCAGTTGCAGTCTTTGTATGTAATAATTTTATATCTATTGTGAATTACATTTATAATAAATTTTTCACTTTTTCATTAAATAGTGACCCTAGCAGTTTCTTTAGGCTCCTTATGGCAGAGTGGACTGACAGAATCCTCTCCTCAGTGCAAGACAGATGAAAGCCCGCATAGAATTTTCAAAAAAAGCATATGAACTCTCAGACTATGAGAAATAAGATTCTCTGGTCTGATGAGATGAAGATAGAACTTTTTGGTGATAATTCTAAGCAGTATGTGTGGAGAAAACAGGCACTGCTCGTCACCTGCCCAATACAATCCAAACAGTGAAACATGATGGTAGCAGCCTCATGCTATGGGGGTGTTTTTTTTAGCAGCAGGGGCAGGACGACTGGTAGCAATTGAAGGAAAGATGAATGCGGCCAAGTACAGAGATATCCTTGAAGAAAACCTCTTCCAGAGTGCTCTGGACCTCAGACTTGGTCAAAGGTTCACCTTCCAACAAGACAATGACCCTAAACACACTGCTAAAATAACAAAGAAGTGGCTTCAGAACAACTCTGTGACCATTCTTGACTGGCCCAGCCAGAGCCCTGACCTAAATTCAATTGAGCATCTCTGGAGAGACATGAAATGGCTGTCTACCAACGTTCACTATGCAACCTGACAGAACTGGAGAGGATCTGCAAGGAAGAATGGCAGAGGATCCCCAAATCCAGGTGTGAAAATCTCTTTGCATCATTCCCAATAAGACTCATGGCTGTACTAGCTCAAAAGGGTGCGTCTACTCAATACTGAGCAAAGGGTCTGAATACTTATGACCATGTGATATTTCAGTTTTTCTTGTTTAATAAATTTGCAAAAATGTCTCCATTTGTTTTTATTTTTTTTTCTGTCAAGTTAGGGTGTAGAGTGTACATTGAGGAAACAAAATGACCTTCTTTTGAAATAACAAAATGGCTGCAATGAAATAAAGAGAGAAAAATATAAAGGGGTCTGAATACTTTCCGTATCCACTGTAAGTAAAAAGAAATAAACACAAAAAGTCAGTCTATAGTCACAAAGCATAAAGGCTGGGGATAAGAAAAAGAAAATGTAGGTATTAGTTCTTCCCAAATTGAGGAAAAAGGGGAATTTTTCACCAATGTGGCTAAACGCTGAATAAAAATGTATTACAAACACAATGTGTATCACTATACAGTTTTTCCTTAGATGTCTGACACCTGAAGGTAAAGTACAGGAGGCAGGACTTGTTCAGTGTGACATTTTGTCATACCCCTGAGAAATGCTGGATACAACCGAAGCGAGTTATTACATTTTCATTCAGTTTTCATACACCTTGATGAAGCATCCCACTTTTTCCTTATTTTTTTGGGGCGCCTAATACCTGGATTTTCTTAGCACAATTACACTTTGCTGGAACGCTCCTGGAGGACTATTCCACAGCAGCTTGGTCGGCTTTAAATGGTGATAGGGTTACTGATTTACTACTCTCACAGCATAAAGGCTGTCGGTCAAACAGAAGGAATTGGCAGCCCTTGGCGGGCAGCAGAGCTCTTCAGCGTCATTAACACACAAAGTCTTATTTGTCAGTAACCGAAATGAATTGTCCATAGGACACATAAAATTCGCTTGAGGAGGGGGGATCCTGCTGCATTCACTTTAAGCTCTGATGAGCTTCAGCTATTTACATTTATATTAACACCTCATTGTAAAGCTGGTGTCACACATAACGACGACGACAACGACGTCGCTGCTACGTCACCATTTTCTGTGACGTTGCAGCGACGTCCCGTCGCTGTCGCTGTGTGTGACATCCAGCAACGACCTGGCCCCTGCTGTGAGGTCGCCGGTCGTTGCTGAATGTCCAGCTTCATTTTTTGGTCGTCACTCTCCCGCTGTGACACACACATCGCTGTGTGTGACAGCGAGAGAGCGACGAAATGAAGCGATCAGGAGCCGGCACTGGCAGCTGCGGTAAGCTGTAACCAGCGTAAACATCGGGTAACCAAGGGAAGACCTTTCCCTAGTTACCCGATGTTTACGCTGGTTACCGGCCTCCGCTCTTGCTGCCAGTGCCGGCTCCTGCTCTGTGACATGTGGCTGCAGTACGCATCGGGTAATTAACCCAATGTGTGCTGCAGGAGAGCAAGGAGCCAGCGCTAAGCGCGGCTCCCTGCTCTCTGAACTGTGACATGTAGCTGCAGCACACATCGGGTTAATTAACCCGATGTGTGCTGCTGGAGAGCAAGGAGCCAGCGCTAAGCGCGGCTCCCTGCTCTCTGAACTGTGACATGTAGCTGCAGCACACATCGGGTTAATTAACCCGATGTGTGCTGCAGGAGAGCAAGGAGCCAGCGCTAAGCGCGGCTCCCTGCTCTCTGCACATGTAGCACAGCGACGTTATGATCGCTGCTTCTGCTGTGTTTGACAGCTAAGCAGCGATCATAACAGCGACTTACAAGGTCGCTGTTACGTCACCGAAAATGGTGACGTAACAGCGACGTCGTTGTCGCTGTCGTTTAGTGTGACACCAGCTTAAGTATTTGTACTTTTTGAGATATCTGAATTGGACTTTGTTCTGATCACTATATTGGAAATTGGGCCAGTTGTGACTGACTGAGACTGACACATTTTGGTTTTCACAAATTGTGCTGTTTTAGTAAGTATAGAAACACATAAAAGATCTAAAAACACTAAAGAAAAAAAAGTTGACAGATTAATGAAATGCTAAATGTAACAGTATATCAATTTTATAATTTGTTATTGTTTGTGCACTTTTTGAGGATTGATAACAGGTTTTTAATGTGATTTTAAATTTTGGGTCCAAGGCCAGGAAACTCTCCCAATCTACTAATTTTAGACTCTTGGTTATCACTTTCTTTGTGACATTCTCCATCATGCTGGGAAAAGCATTGTTCATCACCAAATTACACCTGGATTATTGGTAGAAGTTACTCTTAGAGGATGTTTATATTAGATTCTTTATTTTTGGAAGAGTATATACAGAAAGTGTTACTATACAAAATTGTGAGTCAGCCACTGCAAGGGTTGAAAACAGCCCTATATATGGATAGTCTAAGTATGGTTTACAGTTTGCATGAGACAGGACTTGCTTGTACTGTTCACTTTTTCTTCTCCGTAAAATCATTTCTTCCAGATGTCCCAAACAGTCTGAAGAGGATATGATCAGAAAATATAACTTTACCCCAATCCTCTGCAGTCCATGAAAAAAACATCAAGACCAGTCTACCAATCGGCAGGAAGGGATTGGGGAATGGTGGCTTCTTTGCTGGTTGGTACCAGGCCAGCCTCCAAAATCTTCCACCTCCCTGTGCGCGCAGGTTCTCTGATACATGCCTGCTATCATTCCTGAGCACCGCTCTACTGACGATGAACCAATTTTATATTTGAATCCTCTGACTTGTTCCCTGGCACAGGCTGGAATTTCTTAGACTCCCTGAAGCCTTTTTTTACAGTAAAGGAATCGCTTGATGATGTGATAAATGGTTGATTTATGGGGCAATTTTACAATCCACAATGTCATTGCTTACAAAGGGGTTGTCCCGGATGTTAACATTGATGACCTATCTTTGGGATAGGTGATTAATTTCTGATTGGTGAGAATGCCAAACCCGGCATCCCCGCAAATCAGCTGTTCCCGGTGCTGCCTGGCTGTAACTACTGTTTCCGAGCTGCACAGCTCTGGTGACAGAATAGTGGCTATGACTGGATACAGAATGTACACCTCCTATTCGACTCAATAGGAATCAGATGTGCAGTACCTGGTGGCAGCCACTATTCCGTCGGCAGATCTGTGTGTGCAGCTTGGCAACTGAGTTATGCAATCAGTGTATCTAATCCTAACACATGATACCATCTGCATAACTTATCCCAGCAAGTTATACTGTGCTTTGTATCACCAACTAAATGCTGCTTTCTTGTGATTCTAAACTTGATCCTCCCCTATGCTTTTGCAAACATCCAGAAAGTGAGGGGAGGAGTGACATTAAAGATATGTGAGCAGATCACACCCTCGTTTACTGCAGTCATAATGTGAGCTAAAAGTATACTACTTTTTCATGGTAAATTAAAGTAGTTAAAATATCAAAAACATTTTTAAATGGTATAAAATTTGAAAAAATGTAAATTAAAACATGAATATTTTTCATTTTTTGCAGTTGTTGAAAAAAAAAATTTTTGATGACACATCCTATTTAAACGGGTGGTCCACTACTCAGCATTACTGGCCACATTGATGTAAAGCTCACAAAGAAGGCTTTTCTCAAGTAAATTCAGCCTCTGAGCGGCGCTTCTGCGGTCCGCTCATCCCCATCACGTGATCCCCGGACTCTGTGACCTCTGAGATCCTGTGATGTAATGTCGACTTTCAGTTTACAGTTTACCTGACATCACCGAGGCGTGTCTGTCTCCCTGAGTGACTGGGCTGTGGGCGTAGTTTCACCGCTCTTCACAGCCCATCACCTTGCGCGCTCTCTCCTTCGCTGCAGAGCGCCGCACGCGGGAGCGCTGCTGGGCTGCGACGAGCAGTGAAACTTCGCCCACAGCCCTGTCACTCAGGGAGACGACTGAGGCAAGCATCGATGTCTTGTCAACTGAAAGTTGACATGACATCACCGTATCTCAGATGTCATGGAGCCCGGGGATGAGCGGATCACAATAGCGCTGTTCGGAGGCAGAATCTACTACACAAGCTATTTGACAAAATCCTTCCCTTTTGAGTTTTACATCAATGTGGCCACTACTGTTGAGTAGTGGACCACCTCTTTAAGATTTTGCTGTGTTCCTTAGTTGTCATATGTGGTCATGTGACCTCCTGCTTCTTTCTATTACAGCATTGCTTTAACCCCTTCCCGACCCTTGACGCACCGTATGCGTCATGAAACCTTGTGCCTTCCCGACCTTTGACGCACCTTATGCGTCATGGTGGGTTTCCGTTCCTGCAGCGCTAGTGACAGAGTTTACTGAAATGTCACCAGCGCTGCAGCTACATGAAGACCTGTAGTTGAGCCCAGGGGAGGTGGCTTTGCCCCCCCCCCGTGGCTACGAGCGCTCGATTGGCAGTTGAAAGTGTCATTTTCACTTTAACTTTCAATCAGAACGATTGTAATATTTCACCCATGAAACTTGGTGAAATACTACAATTCAGCCATGGCTGATGATGCAATATCATCTGCCATTGGCTGGAGCAGGGCGACCTCTGTGTCATCCCCACCCCCCCGATCTGATTGGAGCTAGCGTCCATGTGACGCTATCCCTCCAACAGATGTGGAGGGGCCGTGTTACCGGGGGGTACCCGCCCTGTTCAGCCGCATCCTGGCTGTGGACGGTGACGCTGAAGGTGAAGGTCCCCTGCTGCTGCTGTCAACGCGATGTGCCGCCATCTGCCGCCACCGATCGCCATCAGGTAAGATTCACTCTCCTCTGTGCTTTCTTCCCCTTACCTCTGTGCTGTTCCCCGCTTTACTCTGCTGTGTCACGCTCCCATCCCCCCCACCGTCCTCTGTACCCCCCACTGTCCTCCACACCACCCGCTGTCCTCCGGACCCCCCCTCGCACCCCACCCCCCCCACTGTCCGATTCCACCACCCCCACACAGACCTCTGCTGCCTCCCCCGACCTCCGCTCCTTGTAATCACTCACCGCCGGTGACCTGGCTTTTGCCAGCCGCCTGGTGTGAGTTACTGCTGCTAGTGATCACCTGCCCCAGTGATCACCCCAAACCCCCCCCCCCTGCCCCAGAGATAATCCCGCAGTGATCAGTCCCCCCTACCACAGTGATCAGCCCCCCACCGCAGTGATCAGCCCCCTACCCCAGTGACCCAGCAATCCCCTGCACCCCATCGATCGCCCCTGCGAGTGCCCCTGTGATCGCTCCTGCGCCCCAGCGATAGCCCCTACGTCCCAATGATCACCCCTGTGATCACCACTGCCCCCGCAATCACCACTGTCTCTGCGCCCCAGTGATCACCACCGACCCAGTGATCCACACTGCCCCTGCGATCATCACCTGCGATCGTCACCTGCGCCCCTGCGATCACCTGCGCCCCTGCGATCATAAAAACAAAAACAAAAAAGTGAGCCGGAGTATGAGATGGTATACATGGAGCTTGTGAGACCATGTTCACACTGGCCATAAGACAAAGAGAAACCAAGAAAAAATTGCGATCATAACCTGCGATCATCGCTCACCTGCACCTGTGATCATCGCTCACCTGCGCCCCTGCGATCATCCCCTGCTATCATCGCTCACCTGCGCCCCTGCGATCATCGCTCACCTGCGCCCCTGCGATCATAACCTGCGATCATCGCTCACCTGCACCCCTGCGATCATCGCTCACCTGCGCCCCTGCGATCACCACCGCCCCTGCGCCCCAACGATCACCTGCGCCCTGCCACAGTGATCCTGCCCCACTGATCATGCCCCCTGCTGCTTGCTCCTGCATCTTTTCTTTCCCCTCCTGCCCTCCCTGCCGCTGTCAGCCCCCTCCTACAGTTGAAAGTTTCACCAAACACTCGCACATACACATGCACACTATAATAAAGTTTAGGGGATTTTTTACACATGCACACAGCACACAAAATGTCCCGCTCGTTCCAGTTACAAAGGGTGTACTCAGCTGAGGAGGCACATGCCTCCCAAGCTGATATTGAGGGAGGACGCCACTTTTCTCTATTTCTCACACTCTTCCTCCTCCAGTGACACAGACTCGACGTCGCAGGACAAGAAATCGTCCGGAGGCCGGGAGGAAAAGAGCCGGAGGCCGGGAGGAAAAGAGCCGGAGGCCGGGAGGAGAAGAGCCGGAGGCCTGGAGGAGAAGAGCTGGAGGCCATGAGGAAGATCCACAGTAAAGTGTGAGTAACCCCCAATCTAGCGCTAGTGCACTAAACCACGCACACCAAACTGACGTACATTACACCACACTAACCTGAAATACACTACGTCAGGTTGGTATGTGTGTTGTAGTGTACATCAGGTAGTGTGTGTGTGTGGTGTATACTACACCACACATATCAACATTACACACACCAACCTGACGTACACTACCCTATACTACACTGTACACCAACCTGACATACACTACACCATACCACACTGCACACCAACCTGACGTACACTACACTATACCACACTGCACACCAATCTGACTTAGTGTATGTTAGGTTGGTGTGTGGTGTATGTCAGGATGGTGTGTGTGGTGTATACTACACCACACATACCAACCTGACGTACACTACACCACACACACACATCAACCTGACCTACACTACTCCACATACCAACTTGACATACACTACGTCAGGTTGGTATGTAGTGTAGTGTAGGTCAGGTTGATGTGTGTGTGTGGTGTAGTGTACGTCAGGTTGGTATGTGTGGTGTAGTATACACCACACACACCATCCTGACATACACCACACACCAACCTATGTCAGGATGGTGTGTGGGGTGTATACTACACCACACATACCAACCTGACGTACACTACACCACACACACACATCAACCTGACCTACACTACACCACATACCAACTTGACATACACTACGTCAGGTTGGTATGTAGTGTAGTGTAGGTCAGGTTGATGTGTGTGTGTGTGTGTGGTGTAGTGTACGTCAGGTTGTGTGTGTGTGGTAAACACCACACACACCAACCTGACGTATACTACACTACACACAAACACACACACACACACACCAACCTGACATACACTACATTCTCTCCATACGCCACATGGTGTCCGTAAATAATTGGAGTTAATTTCCCATTCAAATTGTTAGCAAGACACCATATCGCATATGGAGAGCCCCTGTGTGCCTAAACATTGGTGCTCCCCCACAAGTGACCCCATTTTGGAAACTAGACCTCCCAAGGAACTTATCTAGATGCATAGTGTGTACTTTGAAGCTCCAGGTGCTTCGCAAATTGATCCGTAAAAATGAAAAAGTACTTTTTTTATCACACATTTTCTTTTAGCCTCAATTTTTTTCATTTTCACATGGGTAACAGGATAAAATGGATCCTAAAATTTGTTGGCCAATTTCTTCGGAGTACACAGATACCTCATATGTGGTCATAAACCACTGTTTGGGCGCACAGCAGGGCTTGGAAGGGAAGCAGCGCCATTTGACTTTTTGAATGGAAAATTAGCTCCAAAAGTCATATGGCGCTCCTTACCTTCCGAGCCCTGCTGTGCACTCAAACACTTGATTTTCACCACATATGAGGTATCTGTGTACTCAGGAGAAATTGCATAATACATTTTATGTTGTAATTTTTCCTGATACCCTTGTGAAAAAAGCTATCTGGTTGAAGTAACAATTTTGCGGTAAAAAAAAATATATATATTTTCACGGCTCAACGTTATAAACTTCTGTGAAGCCCCCAGGGGTTCAAAGGGCTCACTAAAGAGCTAAAAAAATTCCATGAGGGGTCTAATTTCCAAAATTGGGTCATTTGTGTGGGAGCTCCATTGTTTAGGCACCTCAGGGGGTCTCCAAACGCAACATGGCATCCGCTAACTATTATAGACAATTTTGCGTTTGAAAAGTTAAATGGCGCTTCTTGCCCCCAAGCCCTGCCGTGCACCGAAACAAGTGATTTCCACCACATATGAGGTATCGGTGTACGCGGGAGAAATTGCACGATAAATTTTATGGTGTTATTTTTCCTGATACCCTTGTGAAAATGCTAAATTTTATGGCTAAAGCAACATTTTTGTGTAAAAATTTTCATTTTTTCCTTCCACATTGCTTTGATTCTTGTGAAGCACCTTAAGGGGTAATAAACTTCCTGGATATGGTTTAGAGTAGCCTGAGGGGTGCAGTTTTTAGAATGGGGTCACTTTTGGGTATTTTCTGTCACCGAGGCCTCTCAAAGTCACTTCAAATATGATGTGGTCCCTAAAAAACGTTTTTTGTAAATTTTGTTGGAAAAATGAAAAATTACTGATGAACTTTGACCCCTTATAACTACCTAACAAAAAAAAAAATTGTTTTCAAAATTGCGCTGGTGTAAAGTAGACATGTGGGAAATTTTATTTAGTAACTATTTTATGTGACATATTTCTCAAATTTATGGGCATGAAATTTCAAATTTTGAAAATTGCGCAATTTTCAAAATATTCGCCAAATTTCCGAAATTTTCAGAAATGAACGCAAAAAATATCGGCCTAAATTTACCACTTTCATGAAGTACAATATGTCACGAAAAAAACATTGTCAGAATCCGCAGGATCCGTTGAAGCGTTCCAGAGTTATAACCTCATAAAGAGACACTGGCCAGAATTGCGCAAAATGGCGAGGTCAGTAAGGTCAAAATAGACTGGGGGCTGAAGGGGTTAAAAGTGCTTAAAATCATTGTCAGAGACTTTAGACATTGAACACCTATCCTAAGGATATGCAAAAATGTTAATTTGTAAGGGTGTGATACCCTGCTCCCCCACCGATTAGCTGTTCCTGGTGCTGCTACTGCCGTCTTTTAGAACTGTGGTTAAGCTCCTTGACTAAGTAGTATCAACAATAATGGCCTATTTGAATTGATAAGAATAGAGTGTGTATATGTATAGCCAGCCGTGGCCACTGTTCCGTTGATAGAACTGTGTTGTGCAGCTCAGCAACCAAGCAGTTCCAGGTTGCGGCCCCAGGAACAGCTGATCGGCCGGGTGTCGCAACCTCACCGATTAGACTTTTATAACCTATCCTAAGTATAAGTCATTAATGTTAAGGTCCTGAACAACACTTTTAAGATATTTTTGTTTGGGTTTTTTTTTGTTTTTTTTATGCAATGTTGTAAGAGAAAGTAAGGAGCAGGAAGTCAGATGAACACAGCGAATTTAAGTTTAATTTGCCATGAATGGTTCGCATTATGATTGCAGTAAATATGGGCAGGATCTGCTCACATCTTTGATGTCACTCCTCACTCTCTTTCTGGGTGTTTTCAAAAAGTAAGAGAGGATAAAGTTTTGATCACAGTGCTGCAGCATTTAGTTGGTGACTGCAGGGTGACACTTAAGTGTGACCAGTGTCATCAAGCATAGATTCTAGTAGCTGGTGCTCCTTATTTGCTGGATTTAGTCAGCAGGCTGTAGCATGCGCTAGGATTAGCCACGTAATCTGTAGCACACAGGATGTGATCAGACACTCTGACTGTAGCACATAGGATGGGAATGGATCCATGGCTCTGTCAGCATTAAGGCTCATTCATATTTGTGTAATGCAGAGATGCATGAAGTTTGAATGATTCTGAACATGGACTCTGCATGTTCAATATAAACAGCATAGCAGAATGATGATTTCTCTGCTGTGCTCTGAACGGTGCATTGATGAGCACGGGTCTGACAGCTAGATATTGTACTACTGATCCTAGGCTACCGACCTGTTCTCACCACTGGGAGATTTTGCCTCTGCTCTCACGACTCGGGCAGAGTTGTGGCAATGACTCTTTCCAGCAGTGACAACTGCTTGGTACAATGTCATGCTGTCGACCTGCATTCACTTCCATCACTGCAGAACACTTAGCAATGACCAGGGAAAATTGGAGCTGAGAACTCTGCTCTGCGCTACAACAAAATGGTGCCTGTTTCCCCCTATGACTGTGAATCGTGCAGCCAATAGAGGCTTGCCCAATTCACAGCAGAGCAACAGTGTAGGAGATGCGGACAGACAACGACCACATCTCCTATGTCCTGGAGCTACCGTATTTGCGATTGGGCATTGGGCTCAGACATAAAGCAGCAAATAAGTGTCAACCCCTAGTAGCCGTAGAAAAAAATGAAAAATGTTGAAATACAACATTTAGTTATATATAAGAAATGTATTATATGTGCAAACATTTTTAATACAAATATAAAATTGCAACACATTCCCTTTAACTTCAAATAAATTATGAAGTTTCTTCACTTCTCACAGGCTTTACAATGCTTTAAAGGGAAACTGTTGTTTTGTTTTTTAATATTAAACCACCCCCAATGTGTTTTTTTAAATGATGCAATGTGCATCACTAACATAGTTTTCGAAGAAAAAAAAGTTTGTGCTTAAGTACAGACCTTTTTTTTTTTTTCATGTTTTTCAGTCAGGAGGGCGGTCTTTTGCTGGGAATCAGTCATGTCACTCACATTCAAGCAAAATTATTTTTGAATTTAGTCACACCCCCTGCAGTGTAACTGATTATAAACGGGTCCTTTACCAGAATCTCTCTGCTGAGCTCCACCCATTAGTCACATGATCGTAACATCACACAGGTCCTGCCTGCATAGACAATTAGTCCAATGCTGAGATCCGCCCATTAGTAACATGGTTGTGACATCATAAGGTCCTGCCTGCATAGACAATTTGTCAAAAGCTGAGCTCAGCCCATTAGGTGCACATGATTGATTGTAACATCACACAAGTTCTGGATAGACCAATGTTGATCTCTGGAGTTCATAAGGTCTATGCAGGACCTGTGTTGATGTGATGATCATAAGACTGTAATGGACAGAGATCAGCATTGGACTATATAGGACCTATGTGATGTCATGATCATGTGACCCTAATGGGTGGATCTAAGCAGAGAAGTTCTTGTGAAGGACCTGTGTATTATCAGTTAGAGGAGGCCGTGACAAAGTTAAAAAAAAAAAATTTGCTTGAACGTGAGTGACATGACTGATTCCCAACAAAAGTCCGCCCTCGTGACTGAAAACAAAGGTCTGTACTGGTTTTACCTAAGAAATCCTTGAAGGGCTTTCCAGACACACAGATTATTATTCTACCACTTAGGCTGGATTCACATAGCCAGGTTTTGTGATCTAAATACAGACCGCCTTGCATGGACCATCTCTCGACCCAAACTCAACAGCCTCAGACATGTATGAGGATGTCTAGTTTAGGTAGAGGCCCCATGGCAAGTTTATACATCGCGGTCTGAAACACAGATGCGTGAAACCAGCCTCCTTTACACTTGAGATTTTCACATACAAGTGCTATCCATCTTTTTTCCGGAGAGTACTCGTCTATGGGGATGTTCACATGTCTGATTTTTTTCCCCTGACCAGGTAGTCTGTGTAGAATCGCAGAGATATGTCCAATATTGATCAGAGTGTCTGATTAAAATCCACTATGCAAGTCTATGGGTCTGTGAAAAAAAACTGACAGCATTCAGATGTCGCCCATGCGCTGTCTGTTTTTCAATGACTGATAGAAGGTGAAACTGACGAAACTGAAAATCACTGATGACAGTGATCTTTTTTTTCTCTTGCATAAAAAGTCTAAATGAGGCCTTACACTTGCATTTACTATATTGAGTTAACAGTTACGCTAGTCTGACAAATTATATCACATACTGTATTTATTCTGCAGATAGATGACTGTTTTTGTGAATGTAATATTGTTGGGTGAAACTTATGCAAACATAAAAATGCAGTTCTACTGTGATTGTTAAATTATAAATACAGGAGCACAAAAAAACCGGATTTGCTAAATTACGTGATATATGATTTGAAACAATTGTTGGCCTGCTTTTATAAGTTGCAGCCATATACTGTTTTGCTATAGTTATCAAAAATCATGGAAAAACTATACAGTGCTACTGCGGTCTTTAGATAGAGGTTATGCACCAAGAATGCAGCATGTGAGTTGTAAAGCCTTACAATAGTTCTCTAGGATTTGAGAATAGATTTTGTTTGGACACATAATGCTGAAAAGCTCCATGTCTTAACTTGATTTTTTGGGGGCATAACTCTTTGTTCCCTATCCATAGGATAGCTGATAATTTGTTGGTCGTTGGGCATGACTGCAGGAACCCCCAACAATGCTAAGATTGGGACTTTCCGGCCCCGTCTGGAATACAGCGGAATTTCACAAGCTCAGACTCTTTTATTGTGTATGGGACTTGCAAGTACCACTGTAAGCTATTTTCAGCAGTCACATTAACAATGAATGGAGCTGAGGCTGTGTATGAGCAGAGGTGCACTTTTCAGGACAGGGTTCCATCCTGAGGGTTCCTGATCTCAGGATTGCTAGACGTTCGAGCAGTTGAGCCAACAACGATCAGCTGGTTATCCCATATAACATGGATGGAGGATAACTTGTGTGGTTTTTTTTTCTTATCTCCTTTTTTTTGTAAGAAACTTTTAATTAACTTTACAAAGTTTACTACAAAATTTGAGCTGTATTTAAACAATACAATACTATAGGTATATCGTGGGAAGTCTGTGGCTGCTCTTCCAAACACTTGCTGTAAAGGTTCATTTGTCCTTACAGCATTGATAGCAATATTTTGTTACCAAATTGGACCCCATATACAAAAACGCTGGGTATAAAAAAAAACTAGCCCATTAAAGATGTCACCCCTAAGTCCCAGAGAATCTTATTTAATGTATACCCCCAGAGCTACAATGTTCTCGCCCTCAAATGTTGAAAGTGATGGCTGAAAGCACAGTTGGCAGAGATGTTGATGCTGTAAATCTGACGCTCGACATTAAAGAGAACCTGTTATTTCTATAAACTCTATTTGACTGCATATATAAGGGTAATCTGTATGTAAATGGTGTCTAATTCCTGTATTGCTGGCTTACTGACGCAGCGGCTATTGTGCAAAAATTAAGTATTATTCTACCTGTAGCTGCTTGCTTCCAGTCGTTGCGGACATGCATGGTGCTGTTACAGTTACCGTACTACTGATTATGCAATGGGCAAGCTGTAGTTACTTTCTTTCAGAGCAGGTTGTCAAAGTACATACTCACCATGTCAAAAGCAGTGAAGCAGTGACTGTATTACCTCACTGCACCTCCTTGACTAGAAACAAGCTGCTGCAGATAGTAAAGCTTTTTCTCCCTGTAGCCGCTACTCCAGTAAGCCAGCAACACAGAATTTTAAACACTTTTACCTGCAGATATAAAGAGGTAGAATTTCTAGAACTGACCGGTTCCCTTTTAATTACTCATTTTTATAACATGATTTTAAATATTACTTTCTATATGCAATGTTCATCAAAATAAGTAAAATTACAAAAAAAACTTTAACTGTAGGCTTAAACGTAAATGCAAATAATGTTCTCCCTTGCGGAAAAAATGGTCTTGAAACAAACTTCCCAACTTTAATTATCTTTTAGTGAAATGTATTTTTTTATATTTTTTCTTTTCCTCACTGTACCTCTTCTTGAATTCTAGATTACTGCAGTAACTGGAGGATGGCGTATTTAGGACACATATTTAATTTGTAATGCTTTATGACCTTTCTTTCCCTCCCCTCTGCTTTTCTGCTCACTGTCTCCACCTTCTCATTTCCTTACACTCAAAGTGTTAACTTGGCATGTTAGACCCACCCTCTTTCACATTATCAGATCCAGTTAATAAGTTGGCTGCATATTCTAGTTTAAAGGTTTATTAACATTGCATGAGAAGTGATGAGCAGCTTAGCAAGCACGCCGTGATTGCTATATTACAAAATCTGATTGACTTAAATAGTGGTGGTCCTAGGTTTTTTCCATACAGTGCTTATCAATATGGCACCACACCAGAGGCAAGTACTTTCATTTGCTTACACCCATGCGTCTTCAAGGTCTGGTTTTGGTTACTCATTGTTGCTTTATTATCTCTATATGTAAATCTGAAGACTCAAATCTTAACATAATGGGACATTCTTCAACATCCTCATGTGATGTAATTAGGTCCAGAAAAATTTGGACAGTGACAGAATCTTTATGATATGGACTTTGAATTCCACTGTGTTTTTTTTTTATTTACAATGAAACAACCGAGATACTGTACAATTGAAATATATTCACAAAGGTCAGAAAAAAAAGGGTCTCCAAGTCTTGCACTGCAGGTCAGGAGTAAAGCAGAAAAATAATTTATTAGAACACTAGAAAACAAAAAATAGCACTAAGCGTTACATCGCGGTCCACCTCCTTTCTCAGTTGCATAGATAAGAATAATATATTAGAAACTTTTTAAGGAGGTGGAAACTCAGGCTTTTCCTCAGCGTTGTGCATGATCAACAACTCGTAAATAGGTGAGTGGGTATTCTACCCGACCAGTTTTATTCACTTGTTAGCTATGAATCACACAAGGAGCACTTTCCTTTTTCTTTTGACAATTGAAATGTAGAATTTCAAGTTTAACTAAATGGATTTAACAAAATATCCTGTGAAACCGTTAGGAATTGCAACCATTTTTTTTACAAAGCCTCCTCATTTCAGGGTCTCAAAAGTAATTGAACAAATTAACTTTACCATAAACGAAATGTTCATTTTTAATATTTTGTAGAAAATCCTTTGCAGGCAATGACTGCCTGACATCTAGAAGCCATGGCTGTTACCGAACACTGGATTTCCTCCTTTGTAAAGCTTTAACAGGCCTTTACTGCAGCTGATTTTAGTTGTTTGTGGGTCTTTCTGCCTTAAGTATTGTATTAAGCATGCAAAATGTATGCTTGATGAGGTTTAGATCTGGTGATGGATTCCGCCATTGCAGAATATTTCACATCTTGTGTTAAAAAAAAAACAAAACTCCTGGGTTGCTTTTGCAGTATGCTTTAGGTCATTGTCTGTAATGGGAGGCGCTATCCTATCAAGCTTGCTGAATTTGGTTGCATTTGAGCAGACAGTATTGCCCTGTACTCTTCAGAATTCATCTGGCTGCTTTTGTCTGCAGTCACAATCAATAAATACTAGTGACCCAGTGCCATTGAAAGCCATGTATGCCCATGCCGTCACGCTGCCTCGACCATGTTTTACAGAGGATGATTGTGGTATACTTTTGGATCATATGCATTTCCAAGCTTTCTCCATACTTTCTTCTTCCCATCATTCTGGTACAGGTTGATCTTAGTTTCATCTATCCAAGAATGCTTTTCCAGATCTAAGATGGCTTCTTTAGATGTTTGGTAAAGTCTAATCTAGCCTATTTTTAAGGCTGATTAATGTTTTGCACTTCCTGGTGAACTCTGTATGTTGTGCTTGCCGGGTGAGCAGAGATGTTAGTGAACCCACTGGGCCGCAACACAAAACTCAGAGGGACTTGACTACAGACCTGAACCTGGTTTTCTCTAGAGCTCCTAATGGTGGAGATGTTATGCTGCAGGTATTGGCCCGGATGTCACTAGGGAAGATTAGTGTTGTCAGCTGGCCCCAGAGGTACGAGAGCGACAGTCTGACAATGGGTTGCGGCAAGAGGTGTCGAGGGTCCATCCGGGATGGATGGATGCAGCAGCAGCTGGAGAGAATGCTTGCAGCAGCAGGTATAATGGATCCGTCCGGGATGGATGGGTACGGCAGCAGCTGGTGGGGATGCTTTGCGGCAGCAGGTATCGTGGCTGACGTGGCAGCTTGTAGCAGAATTAGATAATGGTGGCTGGTGTGACAGATTGCAGCAACTGGTAGGGATAATGGCAGCAGCACTCTGAAATACAGACGGGTATAAGTAACAGAACTAGCACCACTAAACAGCAGCAGCGGCAGCAAAATGCTAGGGAATTTGACACCACAATTAGTCTAGGTCTAATTCATTGCCCAGGTAACTCTCAAAAGGCCAGAGTTGCCTTAAATACCTGCAACCTCCAAGCTGACCTGGGAGACACTTCTATGTTAAGAGGACGCTGGCCCTTTAAGAAAGGGGGCATGGCCACGAGCCTGCCTTACGGGCAGGAGTCGGAGGCGTGCTATTAGTACAGATGTTCTGTGGAGCTGCAGCATGGGACAGAGAAGGGACCACAGCAGCAGGACGCCTGGACAGGTGAGGGAACCTTCGACCATGCTGGGGGAGAGGAGCGGGAGAATGCGAGGTTTCCGGCCTGGGTGTTACACTGTATTTGCGCTCATTAAGTCTTCTTTGTGGTAGATTTAGATACTGAGACATTTTTTCTACAGTTTTCTTCACTTGGGTGGATTTTGTGAGGGGGTCTTTTTGCACCATGGAAAGGGTTCTGCGATCACCACTTTTGTCTAATGTGCACGTCCAGGCCTTTTTGGTTTCCCAAGCTTACAGTGTGGTGTTTGTTTTTTTTTTTTTTGCAGAATGTACCAACGTAATGATTTAGCCAAAGCAAAAAGGCGGGATGAGGGCACCACTAGATATTATGGGATTTATACCAAAAACCAAAGCAGTAATAACCAAAGAAAAGACTGGCATGCACACATTTGGGATCGCCAGATAAATTAGTGTATTTATTATTAATATGCAAAAAGACAGACAACATTAGCAATCGTTAAAAACACGTGTATTTTTACCACTCCTAACATTTCTGCTAACTCTCTGATGGATCTTTTTTTTTTTTTTTCTTTCAGCCTAATGATAGTCTGTTTCTCTTTCATTGAGAGCTCATTTGACTGCATGTTGTGGGTTCACATCAGCAGCTTCCAAACACAAATGCCACATCTGGAATCGGCTCCAGACCTTCCACCTCCTTAATTGATGGATTAACAAGGGAATAGCCCATGTAGCCAATTAAAGAATTTTTGTGATAATTGTCAACTTTTGGTCCCTTGAAAAGTGAAACCCACTTATTAAAGAGCTGTGATTCATAAACCCTTACTCCCATTAGGCTTTGAATACTTACCTTAATCCCCTTCACGACCCAGCCTCTTTTCATCTTTTTAAAAAATAAGGAATAACGTTTGGAACTCCACTCCATGTCTGAACTGGGTGCAAAAACCCAAATAAACATCACTATATGGAGATAAGGTATGCACACCAGTGACCACGCAAGGGGAATACATGCAATAGCAGAAACTGTTGTGTGAACACTGACATGAAAAATTCAATAGCTATATGTAAGAATGAAATGTGAAAAATGGAACCTGCATTACTGCCATGAATATATGAATAAAGAGAAATTTAGCTACTGAATTGATCAATGCAATAGAGCCCCAACACTACGCCAAAGTATTTCTCTACGTTGGGGTCATTCTTACATATAGCTATTGAATTTTTCATGTCAGTGTTCACATAGCAGTTCCTGCTATTGCATGTATTTCCCTTGCGTGGTCACTGGTGTGCATACCTTATCTCCATATAGTGATGTTTATTTGGGTTTTTGCACCCAGTTCAGACATGGAGTGGAGTTCCAAACGTTATTCCTTATTTGTTAGAAGTTTTTCGTTTGTGAACCCACCCCACTCACACCTATTGCCAATCCACATGATACGTATATATAGCCTGGGTCTCAGCTTCCCATACACGGTAAGTTTTTTAACTGCATGAGAGGACACACACAAGCTAGGGACCCCAACGTAGAGAAATTCTTTGGCGTAGTGTTGGGGCTCTATTGCATTGATCAATTCAATAGCTAAATTTCTCTTTATTCATATATTCATGGCAGTAATGCAGGTTCCATTTTTCACATTTCATTCTTACATATAGCTATTGAATTTTTCATGTCAGTGTTCACACAGCAGTTTCTGCTATTGCATGTATTCCCCTTGCGTGGTCACTGGTGTGCATACCTTATCTCCATATAGTGATCTTTTCATCTTTTTGTCTAGGCCAATTTTTTAAATTCTGACAATTGTCACATAGACGCTAGAACATTGGAACTTTTCAATGAATGCCAGTGAATCTGAGTTTGTTTTTTTATGACAAATTGTACTTCATGTTAATGGCCAATTGTGAATGCTATTTTATGCGTTCATTTGTGGAAAAAAACTGAAATTTGGCAAAAAATTTGCAATGTTTAAATTTAGAATTTTTTTTTTAATTTTAAAATTTTAAGATTTTATTGATTTTCAAAAAGCAAAAACACAGATCCCCTGACAATACAGCATATGCAATGCCAATACAAAATTATGAACTTCATCATGTGCCTATGAACAAAAGTAGAGTAGAAACAGAAGGAGAAAAGGAGAGGCGTAAAGAATAACAAAAAAGGGGGAGTCATCAATAGGGGCTGATGCGAGAAGTTATTAGAACTCCGAACCCTGAATACGAGAACCCACCGCACCGGGGGACGAGCCACACGTGTCGTACGGCCATCTCTATCTCAGGACAGTCCGATACAGTGGAGAAGATAGAAAGGACTCCCAGTGGAACCATTTGGTGGCAATACTAACTTGTTCTTGGTGTGATTGAGTAACCAGGATCTCCATGTGATGAACTAGGGAAATCTCCACAAGCCACTCCTCTAATGAGGGAGGTTCAGTAGATCTCCAGTGCCGGGGCATTATTGCCTTAGCTGCCTGTATCAAGTGCCGCAGCAAGGATTACTTATAGGTGGCCTTGGACATCGGGAATATGAACAGGAGCACCGCCTCTGGTGAGGCTGGCACTGTTACATCTGTGATCTTTTTTACCACCTTGAGTACCCCCTGCCAGAAAATTCGCAGAATCAAGCAAGACCACAATATATGGGTCATGGTGGTAGAGTAGGGAAGATAACCAGCTCACCTGTGTAAGAACATCTCTCCGCTTTGAAGCATGGATAGCAGCGTTGCTGGTGCAGAAACTAGGAAAAGAAAGTTTCCAGCTTCCATGTGCATAAAATTATTCCATTTACTCCAAAATTTAAAATCCAAATGTACAGGGTATGATCCAAAATATAAGGCTATGTGCACACAGTGCGTTTTTCGCGGCGTTTTTGGCCTCAAAACTGCATGACTTTGCTTCCCCAGCAAAGTCTGAGTTTTCATTTTTGCTGTCCGCACACAACTTATTTTTTAAGCTGCGTTTTAGAGCTTAAAAAATATGGACATGTCAATTCTTTCCTGCGTTTTTCTGCGTTTTCCCCCCATGCAATGCATTGGAAAAACGCAGAGATCAAAAACGCAGCAAAACACAGCCAAAACCGCACAAAATCGCGGTAAAAACGCATGCGTTTATTGACGCGCTTTTTTGCCACGGGTGCGTTTTTAGCAGCCAAAAACGCACAAATGCAGCGTCAAAAAAACGCAACGTGTGCACATAGCCTAAGAGGAAATTTGAAATGCAATGCATTTCAGACGAGGTGTCCTTTGTCAAAGCATATAGCTTGTTTCACCAAAAGCTCTCTTTTAACCATTAGGGGATAAACAGTACAGGTGGTATGATCGTATAATCCAGAATAAAGGGGAAATTAGTAGTAACAAGCTGTGTCAATATGGTACCCATAAAGGACAAAGCGTCCTCTGCCGTTTATCCCCTAATGGTTAAAAGGGAGCTTTTGGTGAAACATAAGCTATATGCTTTGACAAAGGACACCTCGTCTGAAACGTGTTGCATTTCAAATTTGCTCTTATATTTTGGATCATGTCCTGTACATTTGGATTTTAATTTTGGAATAAAAGGAATAATTTTATGCACATGGAAGCTGGAAACTTTCTTTTCCTATGGGTCATGGTCCCATCCTCTAGCTCACAACGCCAACAAAGACTAGACACCCCAGGAAACCACCTATGCAAAGCCGCAGGAACCCGATACCACCTAGAGACAATTTTGAAACTCGTCTCTTGTGATTTCATCGCTATAACGGATTTGTGGGACAAGAAAAAACACTTCTCCCATTGTTCCTGTGTAAAGGTGGCATTGAGCTCAAGCTCCCAGGCTCTGCAAAAAGGGGGGGGGGGTAGCCTCAGTCCCACCTCAGTCAATAAACCATATAGGACTGATATAGAATGTGCCGGTCTATCGGGGGCGGTGCATAGCTCTTCGAGTCCCGATAGAGAACGCCTCAAGGCAGTTCTATTTGTGAGTCTAGAGAAAAAGTGCTGAAGTTGCATATACTCAAACGCGTGGCGGGCCAAAATAGGGTGATCCCCCAGGATAGACTGCAGAGGGAGAAGGGCACTCCCTGGTGCACATGAAGTGGTGTCCTTCTGAAGCTGTATAAGAATGAGCATATAGAGGTGCCCGGAGGGAACTGCGGAGAGTCTGTCAGTGGCTGCAAAGGTCCTTTAGGGTCTATCAAAACTCTAACCGACAGGGTATTTATAATTTTCAGTGTTTGCTTAACTGACAAGGACATGGACATTTTGTCCCGGGCGAGGGTAGGCCAGGTCCAGGGGGTTGTGACTACTGAAAGGGGACATGTGTCATGGGCTAAGCGGACCCACAATTTAGAAGCATGACATTGTATTAAGTTGAGTAGTCTCACATGGGCTGAGGCAAAATAATAACGTTTGCAGTCTGGGAGTCAGATTCCCCCTGGCTGCTTTGGGACAGGTGAGGATGTCATACCGGAGCCTGGGTCTCTTAGAGACCCATACGAAGCTCCCCAAAGCACACTGAATTTTAGTCCAGAAGGGGGAGGGGCTGTATAACGGGATAGTTTGAAGGAAGTTTAGCAGCCTGGGAAGTACTGCCATCTTCAAGATGCTTATTCTACTGAACCAGGAAAATTCCGTTCTATCCCAGGACGCCAACCACCTCTCCAGTTTGGCAAGCCTAGGCTGAAAGTTCAGCAGACACAATCTGGAAAGGATATTCAGTTTTCAGGGTCTCTATTACTTGTGGAGAAAGGAGGGGTATGCCAAGGGCCTCAGATTTATCCAAATTCAACTTCAAGTTGGACCAATCCCTAAACTGCCTCAATATGGAAATCAGGGGCGGCAGGGAGGCGCTGGCAGCTTATGACCTACAAAAATATTGCCAATGCTGGACGAAGAGAGCCAATGAATTGTGCTGTGTTGTATTAGGATGTAATCAATCCTGCTATAGGACTCATGGGGTGGGGAATAGAAACTATAATCTGTCAGCTGGATGTTGGATTCCCCAAGAATCACATAACTGTAACTGGAGAAGGGATTTGATGGCCGCCGCATATGAAAGATGAGATTTTTTTGGAGTGATCTAGACCGAATCTAGGGTAGAATTAAGGTCAGCGCACAGAACAACGTTGTCACTGACTAGTGGAGAGATCAAGTTGATCAGGTTGGGGATGTAAGTCGCCTGGTCTTGATTAGGGGCATATATGTTAACTATTGTGAATAATTGGCCCTCTATTGATAATGTGAGAACTAGATGCCTAGCTTCCATGTCACTGGTGCATTTAATAATTTGATGAGTGAGGTATTTATGGCTAGCAATTGCTACTCCCTTGGACCGTGCCAGAGGGTTGTTAGCAAAGTGCCAGGTTGTGTAATGTTTGTGTTTAATCAATGGTGGGTTACTAGATTTGAAGTGGGTTTCCTGGAAACAAATGATGTGTGCCTGTCGACGATGAAACAGATGGATGATCTGTGCATGTTTCTCAGGAGTGTTGTGGCCCTTGGCATTAAACGAGGAAACTTTCAGCTCCACCATTGGTATTTTGCAGGATGTATCTCGCCAAAGTAATGGAGCGGATTCTCATGCCTAGAGTCGGAAAAGCAAGAAGACATTTTCAAAGAGCAGAAGAAAAAGATACCGTTGGAACACAAAAGCAGAGGGATAGCCTCTGCAACCAGAATTAAGTCACTGTAAACAGTAGAAAAAAGTATTAGTGGTCCCACAGTGCTAAACCGGGACTCCCAACCTATTGGGGGGGAAAGGAAGGTTAGACATGTACAGGAGTGGAGTTTGAGCAAAGGGGCAAACGTATATTATTCACATTCCCAATAAACAGGTGAAATGACAAACTATGGGCAATACGCAAATAATTGTAACCAATGTCACACAATATGAAATTTAAGGCGCGATAGGTGCTGTCCGAAGGCTTCCAAGTCCCACAGGAAGCTAATGCGATCGGGTCTTCTTTCCCCCATGATCCGGACCTTTGGGGCAAGAATCCTTGCGAGATCCCAGCCCGGGTTGGACGGGGGGGGATCCCCAGCCCCTGCCTGGACCAGTGTTCTCTGCCAGAACAGCGGGCCATTTAGGTAGCATTATGCTAAGCAAGTCCAGGCCAGAGAGGAAGTTGTACGCAGGACAAAAGAGTAGGGACCTCTTTATACCGTAAGCGAGAAGGGGAAACCCCATCTGAAGGGTATACCCTTTTGATTAAGAAGATCAAGGCTCTGTCCATTTCGATTTGTGCCCCTGGGCGGCGGCCAAGGAGAGAATTGAAAATGGAGGTGACGACTGATGGAATGTCCCATGGGATGATGGACTGGCAGACCCCAGACTCTTGGGTTATTCCTATGGTTACGGTTTTCAAGGTCGTCAAGGTTCTGTTGGAGCTCGCGTATCTGAGAGGCCTGCTGCAAAACAGTCTGTTAGGGTTGGGATAAAGATGTCGTTCGACTCTTGTCAGATTAAACTTTGCAAAGGATGTATGAATCAAGCCGTATACAAGGTTATCCTGGAAAAACAATTGCTTCCTTCTGCTCAGGCAATGTTCCCCATCTCTGAGGACTGTTTTTTTTTTTTTTTCAGCAGGACAATATGCCACGTAGGTCAATCAATGTGTGGAAAAAAGACCACCAAATCAAAACACTATCATGGCCAGCCCAATCTGCAGACCTGAACCCCATTGAAAACCTCTATATATAATCAAGAGGAAGATGGATAGTCACAGTCCATCAAACAAAGACCTGTTTAAATGTTTTCACCAGGAGTGGCATAAGGTCACCCAAAAGCAGTGTGAAAGACTGGTGGAAAGCATGCCAAGACGCATGAAAGCTGTGATTTAAAAATCATGGTTATTCCACAAAATATTGATTTCTGAACTCTTCCTGAGTTAAAACATTATTAGTATTGTTGTTCCTAAATTATGAACTTGTTTTCTTTGCATTATCTGAGGTCTGAAAGTAATCCCTTTTTTTGTTATTTTGACAATTTCTCATTTTCAGAAAATAAGTACAAAATTTCATTTCATTTTTTTTCATGATGCTGTTTGATCTCTAATGTTATCAAACAAACCTCTGAGGCCTTCATGGAATAGCTGTATTTTTTTCTGAGAACAAACTACAAACAGGCAGACACAATTGACTAGATGACTTCTGGAGGTAATTGTTAACACAAGATTTTATTTTGGGGTATCAGACTACAGTGGACTAAATGCAAATGCACGCCACGATTTCCAGATTTATATTTTTAAAACCTTTAGAAACTAGTGTATCATTTCCTTTACACTTTACAAAGACTTCCTACTTTGAATTGGTATGTCTCATAAAATCCCAATAACTTACATTTTGTTTGTGGGTGTAACATGAAAAAAATATGGAAAAGTTAATTGGGCAGGAATACTTTTTCAATGCAGTGTGTGTGTGTGTGTGTGTGTGTGTGTGTGTGTGTGTGTGTGTGTGTGTGTGTGTGTGGCGCGCAGCCCCAGTGAGCCTAAATGCACGGCAGCCAGGACCAGCGGGGATGGCTCAGACAGACTAAAGCGTCTCAAGTCTGCTTTGGTTGTGCTCGGACATGCCAGCACGGAGGGTGACTCAGATGCGGTAGCATGGAGGTGGTAGTAGTAGCAGGCTCTGGAAAGAGACACAGATTAGCAGCTACAAGTAACTGATACTAGAACACGAGACCGCAGGACTAGACACAGCAATGGGTACGGGACCTGAGAACTAGCAACACGCTACGGATAGACAACGTTGCTCTGGCATCTCCCCTAAGGAGAGAGTGCCTTAAATATTTACAGGGAGATTGCTGACCTCAGAGGTCACTTCCGGGTAATATGACGCTGTTGTTTTAGGAAAGGAGGCGTGGCCATGCGCACACTTTGGACACTAACCGAAGGCCTGCTTGTGGCCTGTAAGCAGAAAGAGGCTGTGGCTGGCCCCGGGGCAGGAATGGGACGCCTGGGACTGCCAGACTGGTGAGAAGAATGATGCCCCCGCCAAGGCATGGGAGCGGAGACATGCGAGGGTACCGCTCCAGGACTGGGCACTACAGTACCCTTCCTTATGTCACCTCCTTTTCAGGAATCTCTTAAGGAGAAGAGGGGCATCAACATTCTCCTCTGGTTCCCAAGACCTCTTCCCAGGACTGAACCGCTTCCAATCTAGCAGATAGTAGATCCTACCTCAAACCAGTTTCTCATCAAGGATAGCCTTGGCCTCAAATAAATCGCCATCACTTGACCGGAGGACGGGAGACACCTGGATCCTGGTGAAACCGACTCAGGGCGACATGCTTGAGGAGAGATATATGGAAGGAGTTGTATGCGTAGAGTAGGTGGCACCCTCAACTTGTTTGATACCTCGTTAATGCGTTGGAACACCTCAAAGGGCCGATAAAGCGAGCACCAAACTTGTATGATGCCATCTTAAGGCGAATGTACCTAGAAGAGAGACATACCTTTTCTCTGGGCTGAAAGGAAGGAGAATCTACGTGGCTCTTGTCCGTGTGTGTCTTCATACAGATGGAGGACTGCTCCAGAATGGACTTAGGTCTCTGCCCAGATGTTGGTGAAGGACTTCACGAGGGTATTCATTGCCAGAGGAACACTCTACCGGACATGGAACTTTGGGTTGCTGTCCATAAACCACATGGAAAGGAAACTTGGCGGAGGACTCACTCACATGGTTATTGTAGGAGAACTCCGCCCATGGGAGAAGCTTGACCCAGTAGCTGTAGTGCTCATCAACAAAGTGACAGGTAGTTTATCAGGACTTGGTTGACGCATTGCACTTAGCCATTGGACTGTGGATGGTAGGCAGATGAAACCACAAAAATGCACCCTTTGGCCAAAAAAAACCCGCGTAAAAAATGCATGTATTTTTGGTGTGTTTTTGACCATGCTAAGGGGTTAAGCTACTCTTATGTACACAGATATTAGTATTGATCGTGATGCATCAGTGTGACAGAATACTGTATTAACATATGCCTGCACTTTCTAGTTAATTAATTATACTATTATATGCTACTGACCATTCTAAAGTTGTCCGAGTTTGGATTTTCTGCATTAGCACATTACCTGCTCACTGTCCTACAGCCATAACTTATTTTACGTTTATTTTTTGTCTGTAAGATGATTTCTGCTTTTCTTGCAAGTGTAAAAAATAGTGCATGAAAGAGTATACAGTGTATTAAAGGGGTTCTGACCGTATAAACTAAGCAAATAGCCTTGTAGGGTATGTAGCATTTATAAAAATAGCATCTCTAGAACTCTAATCACTGCCTCCATTTTGGAGGAAACTGAACCTTAATCAGATATGCTGATTAGAATGCTTGGTGCTCTCTTGGTACCCTCATGGAGTGGCCAAAAAGTTCAGTGCTCCATTTTGAACACTGGTTTTGCATTCTTACCCCCTTTGCTTTTCTGAGCTTTCACTGCAGAGAATGCTGATTGCAGGAAAGTCAGCGCTGTCAATTCTGCATAAATATGCCACTTAGTGGTCGGTGCTCCATTGGCCGCTCACTAGTTTTGCATACCCCACCTCCATCACCAGAGACTACAACACTAAAGGTTATATGATATCCCATACAAAGCTATATGTTTAGCTTATACAGGGTGGGCCATAATTTAGAAAAAATTCCAGCAACAAGTCCATGGAAAAATCTTCATTAAAAATTCATATTTTATTTATCAAACTTATAAAACAGTCCATGTTAACAACTGCCCCAGCAGAGGACGCGTTTCGAACGACCAAGTTCTTAATCCGTCTCTAGAGACGGATTAAGAACTTGGTCGTTCGAAACGCGTCCTCTGCTGGGGCAGTTGTTAACATGGACTGTTTTATAAGTTTGATAAATAAAATATGAATTTTTAATGAAGATTTTTCCATGGACTTGTTGCTGGAATTTTTTCTAATACATGAAATGAGTTCTGCTACCTTCCTTTCCGTGCACGGTCCTGGATAAGCGGTCTCCGGCAAGAAGCAGGTGAGCTGGACAAAGTAAAATTTGTTTGTGTCAGGGTGGGCCATAAGTATGGATACATCCTGATAAAATGGAAGTGGTTGCCGATATCACCTTACCATTTGTGGCATCTTCGTACATGGGAGGGGCAAAACATTTGAGGCCAGGTGACGTCCATGGCGGCCATATGCAAAGCCACCATCTTGAACTTTTACTTTTTTATTTAATTATAATTTTTATTGATTTTCAAAAGCAAACAAATCATTACATAGAAACAAATAATACTTCAAGTAGAGGAAAAGTCCTGCACCGCCAGCCCTCAGGTTACCTTGTGGTTTCCACACACGTGCAGGGGATGGGGTTACAGCGCTTGGTAAGCTCCGGGTGCAGCGTGCCCATCAGGAGAGAAAGACTATCTTAATAGTCTATATGAAGAAGGAAACCTGACTGCATATTATAATATGCATAATACTTATATAATAATGTAAATTACTGTTTGGTGGTGATTCCTCTGTTTTTAACATGTGGTATCACACAGGTAGAAGAAAAGACCGGGTTTATGCCGCGCTGAAAACCACTGATGCGTGTAAATTAAAAGATTTCCTTTTTATTGGATAGTTCCTACGCGTTTCAGAGACATCCGTCTCCTTCCTCAGGAAAAGAAATCATATTACAGCAAGGCCGCTTGGACCTATATAAGCGGCCTTGCTGTAATATGATTTCTTTTCCTGAGGAAGGAGACGGATGTCTCTGAAACGCGTAGGAACTATCCAATAAAAAGGAAATCTTTTAATTTACACGCATCAGTGGTTTTCAGCGCGGCATAAACCCGGTCTTTTCTTCTACCTGTGTGATACAAAATTCCTCTCCCGGGGCTGCAGCTAAACCACCAGGCACTCACAGGCTATCATAAGGGGTTGTGACTGGCACAACCTCACCAGGTGAGTGCTTCTTTGTCTTGTTTGTCCACCCTCATACCGGGTAAGACCCTATTGCGCTTTTTTCCCCTTTACAGTTTAACATGTGGTGACGTGACCTGGGTGCACTCCCCTTTTTAAGGAGTGTACGATCGCCCCCACATGTGGACCCGTAGAAGCCTGATTGGCAGGCGAAACGGCCGTCGTCCTCCTGGAGGGACTCGCATCCAGGTTACCTCCCGCTTATTTTACCTGCACTTATGGAGAAAATTCCTAAATAAATTTTTCCGGCACAGCAGCTGTATGCAGTCAGGTTTCCTTCTTCTTCACATAGACTATTGAGATTGTCTTTCTCTCCTGACGTGCACGCTGCACCCGGAGCTTACCATTGCTGTAACCCCATCCCCTGCACGTGTGTGAAAACCACAAGGTAACCTGAGGGCTGGCGGTGCAGGACTTTTCCTCTACTTGAAGTATGCCTGGATTCTATTCCACTGGAGTCTTTTATGCACACCTTTGCTTGTAACGGCACCAAAGTCTGTGGAAGACTGACCACGTGTTTATATTACGGTGGATATGATGGAGGTTATGGACAACACCAGCGCTTCTCCCATTGACATCACAGGAGTACAGGCGGGTAGAGTGGATGCGGCTTCCTTCTTTGAGGAATGTGACCTGAAAAAGGACACTGAGGTATTGGGCATAAAAACACTTGAGCACAAAATATATTCCCTCTCTGATCGAGAGGTGCAGTTATTCTGGACCATATAATCATTACAGTCATATGTGGACTGCAATAGGTCCCTAGGGGCCTTCGTATTAAAAAGTCCTTATCCCATTTCCAGGATGATGCAATGTTCACTAAGGAATGGGAAGAAATTCAACTGGACTGTTCTATGAAACTGTTTAAAACTGGTGTTAAAGAAAAATGAGGAGGAATACTCCGCTTTAAATATAGAGTTGGACATTTTGAAAAGGGACACTCGTTCACGTGTAACGGAGGATTTTTGGCTTGCATTTATTCAGAAATTGGATAAAAAATTAATTGAGACACAGACAGAGATAAAAATTAAGAAAAGGGGGAAATGTTTGAGGGATAAAAATGATTACGACATGAAACGTGGGAGATTCTACATTGGGAAAACGATTAGATAATGTATATACGCTTCAGGGAACATTATAATTCCATTACTACGGGCAAGGGTTCCCCGAGATTAATAGACAATATACGTACAGTACACGAAGGTAACCCCGATACCCTGCGTTTTGCTGGTCTGGTACAGACCTCTTTGCCCCCCCTCCAGGGAGGAGACCTCCATAAATTATTATTGCAAAAGGAGGCTAAACTTATAATAAAATTTGGAGCACAGGGTAATCTGGGACTGAATGACCGCAACGACTTAGCAGTGTTTTTATAAATTGGAGCAGAAAAATTAGCCTGCTAAAATATTTCATATTATCATGCTATGCCCATATCACAATTGTTCCTTTTTCTTTTATGTACTTTGTTTTTAATTGCACAGTGGTGCCTTGCAGGAATGTTTTCTTAAAATGTTGAACAGTGTGTATATATGTAAATTACTGTTTGGTGGTGATTCCTCTGTTTTTAACATGTGGTGACGTGACCTGGGGGCACTCCCCTTTTTAAGGAGTGTACGATCGCCCCCACATGTGGACCCGTAGAAGCCTGATTGGCAGGCGAAACGTCCGTCGTCCTCCCGGAGGGACTCGCATCCAGGTTACCTCCCGCTTATTTTACCTGCACTTATGGAGAAAATTCCTAAATACATTTTTCCGGCACAGCAGCTGTATGCAGTCGGGTTTCCTTCTTCTTCATATAGACTATATAGAAACAAATAATATTAATATTAATAATATCAACAATATCAGCAAAATGACAAGAAAATTGTATATCACTCCTTTTACAATTCAGTTCTACAACATCTAATCAATGTTCACAGTATTCACAGCAAGACTCAAAATCTTTAATACCTCGCGGAAACCCTTATAACTAACTATATGAATGAATTTGCAACCATCTTGTTAAACCTTCCTACTCCCCTTACCCACCCCCCCTCTTCACCCCTCTGCTCAAACCCACTCCCACCTAGCCACCTTCAACCTCCACCTCCAATCCTCCAAGTGTACCACCTAATTTCTCAGTGATAACACGCCATCTCCTTAAATGGTGACATTAAGCATTCTACATCCTCCGAATTGTAGTAGGTTATAATAAACTCCCTCCACTTTTTGAAGTGACTAACCAATCTTCCCGACTTCCTTCCAGCATGAAGGCCCTCTAACTCCATGAGCCGTTTTAGGTGGATTATTACTTCTTCGAACGAGGGTACTTTTGACTCTAACCAATATTTCAGTATCATCCTTTGTTGCAAGTATAATTACATGTAATAGTAAAGGGGGATGTTTACTCCTCCTCCCCTCGACGTTCACCTCTTCCCACGCATGGAACAGAACCAGAGTAGGGGAAAGAAGTAAAAGGTTTGATGTCCCAAAGTTTAGCAACACACTTTGATACTTGGGCCCACAGTGGCTCAAGGTGGGGACACAGCCACAATCCATGGTAGAGATCCGTAGCTTCTAAATTACATTTCGGACAATGAGTAATCCTCTCAGGATTCTCAAACTTTCTGGGCAAATTGAATGCATAGATCGCCCGATGCATCACTTTATATTGAGTCTCCTACCATTAGTCATTCAGTATTGCCTTCCGTAGGGCCCTCCACCCCTCCCTGATCTTTGTTCCAATGTTGGGGTCCCCTAGTTGCTTTTCCCATGGCTTAAAGAAACTCTCTGCTGATAGCCAGTCAACTGGTCTCGCATTGCCCCATATAGAGATGAAATTGACGAGGACGTTTGTGCCAACTTAACCAGGCCGTCAAATGTATTAAGTGACCCCTCGACGATATGTCTTGCAATTGAGCCATAACCTTATGCTTCACCTGATCATATTGGATTATTTGGTTAGGATTCAACCCATAATTACCTACCAATTCTTCCCTCTCCAACCATCTTGGCTCAGAAGGATGAAAAAGATGGGAGACTCTCTGTATACCTTTCAGCCTCTATTCTTCAAATATTTAAATAGTTTATTGCTAATTCCCTGGCTGAACCCTGGATTATCCCACAGGGGTAGATATTTAGAAATTTTATATGCCAACTTAATGCTTCCTCGCTGCCCTCCAGACTGCTACCGTATCCTTAAACAGAGAAAACTGCTTAATTTTTTGGGGTAGATTAGTTTGACTGGTGTGTAGAAGGGCCTTTAAATCCCATGGAAACGCATAATCTTTTTAATGGGAAGGGGGTCATGTGACACATCAAACACAGAGAATTGCACAAGAAAAACAATGGTCTGCTCATTTTTAACAAAGCTTTATTCATTATAGAGTTATTGACACGTTTGTGACATGGAACAACGACAGTAACCACTAAAGGATGTGCTCAAAGTGCTGCCAATTGTGTTGAATTGTCAATGCGATTCTGTTCTCCCACTCTTGACACACAGAGCAATATCGCAGAAGAAATGCTACCACAGGCCTCCTGTATCCGTTGTCAGGTGCCCCACATCTTGGATCCTGGATCTGCGGTATTGCTCTGTGTGTCGAGAGTGGGCGGGCTATACAAGTTCACATTCAAGTAACTGCTAGAGCTGCAGAAAAGAAAACATTGATTTTATCAAAATGACAGCAAGAAGCTCAATAAGTGATATAACAATGGAATCAGAGACACTGTCTCTACATCATGCTGCTCTCAGGTGGGGTGCAAAAACCTGGTGACTGATTCCCTTTAAAGGGAACCTGTCACCAGATTTACTCTTATAAGCTGCGTCCACCACCAGTGAGTTGTTATATACAGCATTCTAGTGCACAGGCCGCTCTGTATAACATTAAAAAAAAACCTAAAAATCAGCTTTTATTATAGACACTTTACCCTGAATAAGCGACCATAATCCTTTGCGAAACGTACGTTGGGTCCTCCATGCGGAGCTCCTCTTCCACCGGCAAGCTGTGTGTACTGGTGCCTTAGGTAATAATCCTGTTGCCTCCAACCCCCTCCCGGTATTTAATGCTAGTCGCTTCTAATCCCAGGGACCTCTCTGATACGGGTTGTGCCAGGATAGGGTGTATATCCAGCCATTATTGTTTGCCCACCCACTGTACTTCTATACCTTTTGTATTTTTAATCTATATATCATTCAATTGTCGTGTCATGTTTAAATTGCACTTTATTATGTAATCTTTTTAAAAATATGCGATAATAAAATTGTATTTCAACTTTTGTACCTTTTTAAAACTCTGTCGTTCCTCCTTTTTCTTATATCTATTGGATTAGGTATGGGTCAAACGCCTTTATACATCCTTGTGGTTGGCCCTACACTTTAAGTAAAAATGTGCCACAGGTTTCTTTGTTTAGCAGGTATGTAGAGATTCAGCCTGATAGTGCCAGCATAGCACTGGCTTTAGCTTATATACGAAAATCCTGCTGACTTGTTCCCTTTAATGTGTCAGTATTACAACTATGTCTCTTGTGCTTAACTTAAGTAGAGAATTAAACTTCAGCACTCGTTCAAGAAAAATTGTGATAAAGTCTTTTTCAATTTGTTTTTATTCTGATACAAATAGGATCCATCCCATCCACCGACGTTTCGGCTCTAATATCAAGCCTTTATCAAGGTTACCGGGACATGTGTACCACAAACAGTCAAAATAACAAAATTACATAGGAATATATTGAAAGAAAAAAATGTACATAATGAAAGGGCATGTTACATCAGTACAAATTGTACAGAATTAAAGGACATGTTACATCAGTACAATATAACCCTAATAGTTCACATAAAATTTAGCATTATAGGTACTCAGTATATAAAGAGATATATATCAGTGCATACCTATCTAAACATGAGAAATGTGTAGTATCACATATGTAATCAGTCTTGGCGGACCATTGTATGCCTATAAAAAGAAAAAAACAATGTAAATAACAATAATACATGTATCATACAGGACCCCAAGGGGGCGACATTGTCCTGTAGAGACATATGTAAATAGATATACAATGGATTAGCTAGAAGAATGACCTGTTGACAAAATGCATACTTTGCTGATGAGTAAATAGAGAAATGTCCTGCAGGGAGGTATCCAGTGTTATGTCACTATGTGGTAGGATAATGGGAAACTGGGGAATCTCCAGCTTAGTCAGGTTGGATAGTATATAAAAATATGTAATGCACAAATGTTCCTGTAAGAAAGGGTATAAAAACTAAGTATATCTATATATGGAAACTAAAAGTACTGTATGTCAAACATAACGGCTAACATACCTGGTGCATTTGTGCAGTATCAAGATATATACTTATCCTTATGAAGAGACTAGAACGTATCAATATCAAATTGAAGTCCATAAATCTGGATGTGTGATATGAGGGGAAAAATACATGGAGCAAAATTGAGAAAGAAGAAATATAAATCCAGGGGTATAAAAGTATGGGATGGGGAAACATACCTGCATAATGCTATGATACCAAATATAATTGCTGGGATTCTTAATTGACTAGTCACAGTGCCTAAATATCGGAAAAGACATGTTCCAATAAAAGTAGTAATGTGGCTGCTGGTTATAAGGAAACAGTGCTTAAAATTAAAAGCAAAGATGGGGTTGTCCAAGCACACACCAAGAATGGGGAAGACTGGCCAAAAGCCAGAGGATGAGGACAAGATCTGTGGTACCAGGGAAAAAACCGTATGGAGATAGTGGGAGCAGGAGTTTACATGGAGCTTATTAATACAATATGAGAGAAGCAGTGGTGATTCAAGAGGATAACATACTTGCAGTGGTGGAGGCCGCTCTGTGTTACCACAGTTTGCAATTTTATAGAGGCCCTAGATACTGAGGAAGTCCACAGTACATCCTGGTTCCTATCAGTGGAATGCAGGGTGAGTGAATAAAGTACACCGGTGCGTGTGCAGGATTGTGTCAGTGATCGTGTCAGCGCATGCGCGGTAGATTGTGCTGAATAGATAGAATGAGTGAATAGATTGAGTGCTGGAGGGACATACGGAAGTGAGGAAAATCGCCAATCATAGTGTCAGGGCCTGGGAGATCTTGGTGAATGGTGTTATGGTGCCTATAAAAGGGATGTTAGATATAGTCATGGGTAAATATTAATATACAATGAATTTATATTGTGAATGCATGTTAGTACGTGACAGTAAACATAATGGTTATGAATGTATATGAGAAAAAAAGTGGTAATATGGAACAGAATTGGGAAACATATATGCCAAGGAAAAACAATATAAATAGTGTAATGTATATCATGAATTGTTTGAATGCCAAATATTTATGATTGATTGATCTATAATAGACTATACCATCAGTAATCATGATCAGGGAGAATGGGATGTAAGTGCACATGTGACCTCTGAGTCTGGAACAATATATAGATTATACAGGCTCACTGAATGTACAGGTATACAATATAGTGTACCATACGATACGGAATACACTTTCGCATACAAAAGAAAATTCAAGTACAATATAGTAGCATAATTGAATATGTAAATGTAGGAGTGCCTTTATCGTTATTGAAAACCAGTATTAAGATATACCTTAAAGCAGGGATGGGGAACCTTTTTTCTGCCGTGGGCCATTTGGAAATTTCTACCAATGTTCAGGGGCCGCACAAAATTATCAATGTGAAAATGACCCTGCTATATTTGGTCAAAAAATTAACTCACCCTTACTGTGGTGGCCGGAGCTGCTTCTCTTTGGTGCGGCTGTGATGTTTGGTGATACTAATCATGTTTCTTCTCACAGCTGCTTTTTCATTTTTGTCTGGGTCTGGAGCATAGTCAACTCTTTGTGATAAGATTGGTAAATCATATACATCACATAACAGACGCTGTATATACATCACAGGAGACATTGGGACTGCTGTATATACATCACTGGGGGCACATACAGTACATCAAACAAGGGGCTGGGGACATGTATATGCCCCCAGCACCTCCTGTGATGTATATGCCCCCAGCCCCTCCTGTGATGTATATGTCCCCAGCCCCTCCTGTAATGTATATGTCCCCAGCCATACTGTGATGTATATGCCCCCTGCCCCTCCTGTGATGTACACGTCACAGGAGCTGCTGGGGGGCATACACATCACAAGAGATGCTGGGGGCATGCACATCACAGGAGACGCTGGGGGCATAAGCAACACAGGAGACGCTGGGGCTCAGGCACCACAAGAGACGCTGGGGCGCAGGCACCACAAGAGGGGCTGGGGCGCGTGCACCACAAGGGGGGCTGGGGCGCAGGCACCACAAGGGGGGCTGGGGCGCAGGCACCATTGGGGGGCACAGATATCACTTGGGGGACTGCACACAGCACTTGCGGAGCCCTGACATCACTGGGGGGAGGGACACACAATACATACATACACAGCATTAAGGGACACACAGCACTGAGGATTGCACGCAACTCTGGGGGAAGGGGTAACAAAGCACTGGACGGGGCACACAGCAGCATAGGGCGGGCGCTGGACACACAGCAGTGCCGGACTCACAGCAACTCCGGACTCACAGCACCTCCGAGCAGGCGCCGGACACGCAGCTCAGAGGGCGGGGACACAGCTCCGAGGGCAGGGGGCGGGCACACACTGCTAGGCTGTGAAGCTGCTGTGGAACGGAAGCACAGAGCGCTAAACCCACCCACAAAGTAAGTCCTTAGCTCACTGGCACTGGCCAGTGGGAGAACGCATTGATACGTGCAATGTGTGGATTTAAATTATTATTTATGTGTGGCCCCCAAGACGGCGGTGGCGGGTCGAGCACTGCTGCCCCCAGGAATCTGCTCGGGGGCCACAGAAAAGGGCATGGCGTGCTGTATACGGCCTATGGGCTAGAGGTTCCCCACCCCTGCATTAAAGGGATATAATTGAGGAGTCGCAAAATAGCTGGAAGAAACAACTGGGCTTTTTAGAACAATATAAATGATAGTAACTGTTGTGTGCTTAATAGAAAACCTCATATTCTCGATTAAGACCGGTTGGTTCGAGAGTCTGGAGGGTATGTATCCAAAATGACTCTCGTTCTTTCAATCTGAGTGTTCTATTACCACCCCTCCTGTTTGGTGGTATATGTTCCATCACCTGGTATCGGAGTTGAGCCACCGTATGTCCATGAGAGACAAAATGTGCATGAATTGGCAATAAGGTCTGCTTGCATTTGATGGTGGACTTATGCTTGCTGATGCCGTCTCGGATGTGCTGGGTGGTCTCACCAACATATCCAAGTCCGCAGGGGCATTTGATCAGATAAGTCACAAAAGATGAGTCACACGTAAAATAATCGTGTATGGGGAAAATTCTTCCAGTATGTGGGTGGGAAAAATACTCACGCTTTGTGATTGTTAGAACATTGTGTACAATGCAGACAAGGATAGTTGCCTATGGTGGCCAATGTGGTTTTTCGCATATATTTTGGGGACTTAACATCACCCCTTACCGATTTGTTCCTGAAATTTATTGACCTCTTGTTACAGAAGATCGGAGAAAACATGAAATTCAGGAATCTTTGGGTTTTGATTTTTCTAGAGTAGCACAGTGTCTCAAAATGGCACTCCTGATCATTGGTTGAAGTGGGTGATAGGTACCGTATTTTTCGGACTATAAGACGCACTTTTTTTCCCCCAAATGTTGGGGGAAAGTGTGGGGTGTGTCTTATAGTCTGAATGTAGGGCTGCGGGGAATGAGGGTACTGCGGTGGAGCGAGTCATCGGCTGCACGAGCAGGCTGTAGCAGCCTGCCGTGACCACGTGGGCCCGCTCATTTCATATGCATGCATCCTCCTGCCCATCATCTCTCAGTGCTGAAGCCGGCAGACAGGAGGACATCGCGATGCTGCAGGGGAACAGCTCCACATAGGTCAGCGGTGCAGCTGCTGACACAGAGAGGAAGATGATCGATGCTGCTGTTTTTATTTTTTTTTCTGTGCCATAGAATACAGGCCATATAGCAGGATGGGGGCATATACCAGGATGGGGGCATATTATGATCAGGATGGGATATATAGCAGGATAGGGGTGTTTATCTGGATGGGGGTATATATAACAGGATGGGGGTGTATAGCAGGATGGGGGTATTTATCAGGATGGGGGTATAGGGGTATATAACAGGATGGGGTATTTATCAGGATGATGGACATATATACAAGGATGGGGATCATATACAAGGCAGGAGGATCATTACCAGGATGCGGCACCTTAGTAGAGAATTTGTGGACATTATCCCCATAATAGTGTCAGCAGCAGATCCTCGCCCCATAACAGTGTGTCATGACCACATTTTTTGCTTAAAATTTTATTTTCCTATTTGCCTCCTCTAAAAAAAAAAAAAAAAAAAAAAGGGTGCGTCTTAAGGTCCGGTACGTCTTATAGTCCGAAAAATACGGTATTTACAAAAGCAATTCTAGGACCTTCTTTGACTTCCCGGGATCTGCTGGTAGAGGAGACAGTGGCTACATGTTGAGGGTACCCTCTTGTGCTCAACTTGACTCTGCAGGGCTGTTATTACAGTCTGGAGATATAGGCAAAAATTCATATTTTCAAGAAATTAAATTTATAAAAATTTCATTCTTTTGGAATATTAAATAGTCTTCAATATGATTTCCATAGTTTAATGCACTTTACAAAATTAATATGAACGCTATGTAATTCACATTCACTCAGAGTCTTCAGTGAAAGCAATGTTTTCAACACAGAATTATAGTGAATGAGATTTCCTATGTGTCCAGACATTAGAGGCAGAACCTTTCTGACCTCGAGCGCAACAACCAGCTCCCACCTCCCTCACAGTAGTGACACCCAGAGCCCCCATTACTGTTATAGTGACAGACAAAGCTTTTCCACAGAAGTCACAATGAGGCCTGCTTTTGTGCAGGGCTAATCACAAAAGTCATCATCTGAAGACCTGCTGTTCATAGTTATTTGGTAGACGAGGTATTAAAGGGAACCTGTCACCAGATTTGGTGACTATAAGTTGCGGCCACCATCAGCAAGCTCTTATATATTGCATTCCAGAATACTGTATATAAGAGCCCAGGCCACGCTGTAGAATGTAAGAATCACTTTTATAATACCCAGGGGGGCGGTCCAGTTCGATGGGAATCGCTGCTCTCCAGTTTGGCGCCTCCTCTCTGTGGTGATCACCATCCTCCTTCTACCCAGTCGAGTATGGATGACGTGTCCTGCACAGGCGCACTTTGATCTGCCCTACTGAGGGCAGATTAAAGTGCTGTAATGTGCAGGCACGAGAAAAGGTTAAAGAACGCATTCGCACTAGAGTATTTTGATCTGCCCTTTGCACAGGACATGTCATCCATACTCTGCTTAGTAGAAGGAGGATGGCGATTGCCTCAGAGAGAATGCACCGGACCAGAGAGCAGTGACACCCATCGGACTGGACCACCCAATAGGTGAGTATTATAAAAGTTTTTTTTACGTTCTATAGCTCGGCCTGGGCACTTACATACAGGATTCTGGAATGCTTTATATAAGGACTCACAGGTGGTGGCCACAACTTAGTCGCTAAATCTGGTGACAGGTTCCCTTTATGGCACCAAGCAGGCAGACAGCCTCGAGCCACACATCATAGGTACTTTGAGGCTCGTGAACTACAGCTTGAGCTCTTCTGCATTAGGAACAACCTGCATCTCACCGAGGAGTAACCGGGCTGTCCTGGAATTCTGCTTTGTGAGATTTAATAACACCTTGCTCTCCTCTCACTGCAGAGTGACTATAAAGTTGAGCACAACAGACACACTTGTGATACTGAGACTTTGAACTCTCAGGTCTGGACAGTGTGATGGAGGTCAGTACAACAGAGCTTACAGTGTTATGAAAGGAGCAGATCTTTTAACGATATTTTAGTAGCGAATATTTTAAATGTTTGCTATTTTATGGAGTAGATCAAATTTAAAGGGCAAAGAAGGAATACTACTTCCTCTGGACAATATTGCATCTATTTGTTTATCAGTCAAGTGAAAAAAATGTAACTTTTTACAGAAGTGGATTGTCTTCATGTTCCTATAAGTGATATAAATTGTGAGGCAAATTGTAATTTGCTACTATTGGGTAATTATATGGAACTACCTTGTAATCTTATTGTGCACTGCATTATACTTGTCTGCATTATCAGACACAATGTCACTGCTGTTGAGTATTTGGTTTTCCCAATTGCATTTGCCCTAAAGGTGAATTTTTATGTTGCAGATTTTGTTGCATAAATTTATGTGACTGTCTCATTCACCTGAAAAAAAACAAAACCTTAACATTTAAATAAATGAAACTGATTTTCATTTGCAGAAATTTCTGAAACAATGAGGAATATGTATATAAACTACATGAATATCAGTTATGCTTAAAATAATTTCTGATGAATCCACAACAGAATCTGAATCCGTAGAAAATGGATTTGTTGTAGATTTTAATGTGCAATGCTCCTTGTGCAGTGCTAAGCATAATATTCTGCTTCTGAATTTATCCTGAAAAAAGGGAATATGCTGTAAATGTAAAAGCCACACACCACTGTCCATTTCCTGGCAGATTCTGTCATGCCACCTCCCCTGTTGACACTTAATATGGCTATTCTGGTTAGAAAATCTGCAGCTTATTATAGTAGCAGCAGTGTATCCACCTTAAAAACAAATGCTGAGGGGGAGAGGGGTTCTTCCTTTTTTATTACGCATTTTCTATAATTGAAACTGCAAAAAAACCCAAAAACAATAAAATTTGAATTTCAGGATAAGAGATGTAATTCTAGATACTTAAAACCAGTACATTAAATTCCAAATAATGTTTTAAAAAGTATTGGAAAGAGGGGATTTGTACAATATTAATACACTTGAGTCCCCATTTATTTATGCATTTACTGAACCGCTCACAACATTTAACCCCTTCACGACCGTGGGCAGTAAAGATACGTCCTATTTATACGTGACTTAACGACCAGGGACATAACTTTACTGCCTAAAGTTCATTTGAATGCCGTGGCCATAACAACAGCTTTCAAATTATGTCCCCTGCTGTTTTTCACAGCAGGGGACCTTTGCTTGACCCCATCGATCGATGTGATTGTTGGCTGTTCAAATCCACCACATCAAGCACACTGGTTTTGGCTAAATCAATGCCTGAACCAGTGCGATCCTGTGAGATCGTGCTATGAGGTACTCCAGCAGATCATAGCAGGAGATCAAACATGGCACTACCCAGCCCCTGCAGCACTGATTGGAACGATCATGCTATGTCGCGCAATCGCTCCATTCAGCGTGCAGTGGGGCGGTCTGATCTGGAGTTGACCGCCCTCCCCAGGCTTGCGTTGGTCTGGGGAGCCCTCCCCCAGCATGTCTGCGGCGTGAACCAGCTGGTACTTGTAGTACCATGCCACCGCCGCTGCTTTCTGGTTGCTGCTCCTGCTCCCCTGTGAGTATTGTGTGCTCCCCCGGATGGCCACTGCGCGCTTCCGTGATGGCCCCTGCGTGCTCCCGTGATTGCCCGTGCCGATGTGCCCCACCCCACCCCCCCGTGAGCTGCCCCACCCCCGCGATCTCTATTCTGCTCCCATGCTTCTGCCTCTGCTTCTCCGGTCTCCCCCTCCCCCCACTCCATCTGCTCTTTCTCTCCGTCGTTCCTTACCTGCCTTCACCGGGTCATCCGAGGTCTTAAGTGGCCCAACCTCCATCCCTGGTTCTTTCCTGGGTCTTCTGAGGAGCTGTCCAACTTCCTGCCTGCTGCTCCTGTAATAAGCTGTCCACTTGCTGCCTTCTATTCCTCCTGCAGTTCCTCTGGTCAGTGATCCTCCTGCTAATCCTCTGTGTACTGTGAGTATATATATATTTTTTTTTTTTCCTGTATACCCTGTCCGTTTTTACACCTCATCCGTCCGTGCATCCCACCGAGCGCTGATCAGTGATGCAGATAACGTATCTGCATCCGTGGTCTATTTTCAGCGGGACTTTTTTTTTTTTTGTCCGTATCTTCTGTCGTTTTTTTGCACCTCATCCGTGTGTGCGTCCTGTAGCGGCCGAGCGCTGATCAGGGATGCACATAACGGATTGGCATCCCTGCTCAATTATCGGCGTGACTTTTTTTTTTTTCTGTATTCCTGTCGCTTTTTGTATTTCATCCATCCGTGCATCCTGCAGCGGCCAATCAGTGATGCACATCACTGCACGGCGTCTGCTTTTGAAAAGTCAAATGGCGCTCCTTGCCTTCCGAGCCCTGCTGTGCGCCTAAACAATTACTTTCCACCACATATGGGGCATCTGTGTACTCAGGAGAAATTGCACAATAAATTTTATGGTGCATTTTTTCCAGATACCCTTGTAAAAAAAAAAAAAAGCTACCTGGTTGAAGCAAAAATTTTGTGGTAAAAAAAAAGATAATAATTTTCACGGCTCAACGTTATCAACTTCTGTGGAGTCCCTGGGGTACAAGGGCTCACCAAATATCTAGATAAATTCCTTGAGGGTTGGGGTCTAGTTCAAAATGGGGTCACTTGTGGGGGAGCTCCACTATTTAGGCACCATAGGGGTCTCCAAATGTGACATGGCGTCTGCTAATGATTCCAACCAATTTTGCTGTCAAATGGCGCTCCTTCCCTTCTGAGCCCGACCATGCGCCCAAACAATTACTTTCCACCACATATGAGGTATCTGTGTATTCAGGAGAATATGCACAATACGTTTTATGGTGCATTTTTTCCTGATACCCTTGTGGAAAAAAAGCTACCTGTTCATGTAACGGTTTTGTGGTAAAAAAAATATGTATCCATGGCTCAGCATTATCAACTTCTGCGGAGCCCCTGGGGGTTCAAGGGGCTCACCAAACATCTAGATAGATTTCTTGAGGGGGTCTAGTTTCCAAAATGGGGTCACTTGTGGGGGAGCTCCATTGTTTAGGCACCTCAATTTTGCGTTAAAAAAAATCGAATGGCGCTCCTTACCTTCCGAGCGCTGCCGTACGCCCAAACAATTGATTTTTTTACCACATATGAGGTATCAACGCAAAGAGGAGAGGAGCCAGCACTGCTTATGAATGGCATGCAACAATGAGAAAATAAAAAGTGTAATATTCACAAATTCATTCCTACTGTAACAATTCAATGAGATTTTTTGCAAATTGATCAATGATTTGAGGTATCAGCGTACTCAGGAGAAATTGCACAATAAATTGTATGGTGCACTTTCTCTTTTCTCCCTTATGAAAATGTAAAGTTTTATGGCTAAAACAACATTTTTGTGTTAAAAAAAAAAATAATGAAATTTTAATTTTTCATTTTTTCCTTCCACATGGCTTTGGTTCCTGTGAAGCACCTAAAGGGTTAATAAACTTCTTAGATTTGGTTTTGAGCAGTGAGAGGAGTTCAATTTTCACAATGGGGTCACTTTGGGGTATTTTCTGTCACCTCGGCCTCTTAAAGTCACTTCAAATGTGATGTGGTCCCTAAAAAAAAAATGGTTTTGTAAATTTTGTTGGAAAAATGAGAAATTACTGATTAACTTTGATCCCGTCTAACTTCCTAACGAAAAAAAAAATTGTTTCGAAAATTGCGCCTGTGTAAAGTAGACTAGTGGTAAATGTTATTTAGCAACTATTTTGTGTGACATAACTCTCAGATTTATAGGCATAAAATTTCAAAGTTTACAAATGGCGAAAATTTAGCAAAATTTCTAAAATTTTCACAAATAAACACAAAAAATATCGGCCTAAATTTACCACTATCATAAAGTACAATATGTCATGAAAAATCTGTGTCAGAATTGCTGGGATCCGTTGAAGCGTTGCAGAGTTATAACCTGTCAAAGTGACACTGGTCAGAATTGCAAAAAATGTCCCGGTCATTAGGGTGTTTTAGTGGTCGGGGGTGAAGGGGTTAATCTACCAACTCTTTAGTAAGAAATGTAGCCCCAAGCCAAATTTGCCTAATATTGTTTCCCAACAGTCTTTGTAGTCTGATCCATGTAAGATGCCTCAGGTAAAAACAAAAATACCTTTAGGCTATGTGTGCACGTGGTGTAGTGTCCATGCTGCAAATTCTGCAGCGATTTAGGCCGGTTTCACACATCCGGCTTTTCGCTGGTTTGCCGGATCCGGCGCTCTCCCGTACAGACAATACAGTACAGTGACAGCGCTGTAACTTCCGGGTCACATGCGCCGGTCACATGACAGCACGTGACCGGCGCTTGTTGCGCTGTCAATGTACTGTAGTCACTGTATGGGAGAGCGCCGGATCCGGCAAACCGGCGAAAAGCCGGATGTGTGAAACCGGCCTTAGGCAGTGCATGTGCGCTTAAAATCGCTGCAGAAACATTGCGTAATGGATGCAGTGTGTCTGCAGAATAGATGCTGATTTCATGCGCTCGGGATACTGCCTCTCCCATAGACAGAGTGGGAGCTGCATCCAAAGCGCATGAAATAAGTTACATTTTGCTTTTTTAAACAGATTTTTTTCAAATTTTTGACTCTCAAAACTCTGCGTTCAAAAAAGCATCGTGCGCACGGATTTTGCATGATTCTCATAGACTTTGCTTGGAAAGCAGAACGCATGCATTTTGACAATGTGACGCTGCAGCTTAAAACGCTGCGGAAACGCTAGAAAAAACGCTACGTGCGCACATAGCCTTAGACTTGCTTTTATTTGAAGACACAACTTTCCATTTTCATCCCCAGAAGACATTTGGATGGCTGGCGTAAGGCCTGTGTGGAGTAATATTTGCACATTGTTTTCTCAGATTACAGGTCCTTGGAAAAAAGGTTTTGTTTTTGTTTTTTTTGTCTTTGAAAAAAAAATAATCTTTAACTCTGTATCCTTTCTTTCGTTGTTTATTAGGATACCACTTTGTACATTGTTTAGTGGTTGATATTATTGTTCAGTCTCAATCACCTGACTTTTAATAAAAACTCCTCATTTGAATGGAACTGAAGTGACTTGAAAATCAAGGAACGACTGTGATTAAATGTCTGTTATGTCTGATAGACAAGGAAATGGATGCAGTGCTTTCTTCAGTTTTTGGTGTACCGGAGTCAGCTGTTCATTGGTGGTGCTAGGAGTTGACTCCAGCTGTATGATATTGATAACCTATCACAGAGAGAGGCCATCAAAGTAAAAAATCCCCATTTAAACCCCTTTTAAATTTTTTATTTACCCCTTCATATATTTCTAAAATCACTTGTCTATCAACTCATCAGGCTTATAGAGAAGCGAGAAGTTATTTTCCGTTTGCTTTCCTTTGAGTAATTAATTGAAAGCCATTCTCATCATTGTCATTTCCTTCGCTCTAAATGTTAATTATCAAAGTTGTTGCTTTCTTTTATTTAGGCTGGCATTCCTACTGATACGTATGCATGAAAAACTACAACATTATTAGTATCTGTTTGTATTTGTTTTTTTCCTGGTTTTGCCGTTCTAATTACAAACACTTGTTTTTGTTTTTTCCAGGCGAGTTTATACAGAGGTGGTTACAGCCGATTTGCTCCGTACTGAAGTGACGTAAGCCCATTGTTAATTCAGCCTGGACAAAACTGCCCTTCTCCCCATTTGCCTGTTCCCCTTCCCTCTACTGTCAAGGTTTGCGTGGCCCGGCTTTTGCAATACTTAAAGAGAAACGCCTCTTGGAATTTTCTGGCGATGAGAGATGGATGGATAAAACTGAAATATATACAAATCAAACAAAGTGGACATATATTTTTTTTTTTTTATACCTCAGCTTACTTTCAAACTGCAATTTTTATTTCTGCTTTTTTTTTTTTTAAGGGGTGTGTTCATTTGTTCCAAAGATATTTTTTTTTTTCAACTGTGGTAAATGTGTGTGTGTGTGTGTGTGTGTATATATTATTTACATAACTCTGTGCAGTGAGCTTTTATTACAATTATTATTATTACTATTGGTCTTTCTATGCCTGGAGACAAGAATGGAGGAACAGAATGGTGAAGCAAGATTATAAGAAGACTATAAAAGAAAGTTTATAACTTCTGAATTTCAAGCTCCCTTTAGTAAATTCCTCTGCAGTGTGAGTCGGTTATAACAAAATGTTCTCAAGTACATTTTTAAAAACTGAGTAAATTAAACATTTTAAAAAGTCCACAATGTAGAAATATTGAATTGCCATATTTGTACTACCTGCAGCTGTTTCATTACCTAAATAATTGTATTTATGTAATACCATGTATAGGACAGTTGTTTTGTGCGGGATGCAAGCATAATTAGTGGACTTAAATGTAATAGAATATTAGCAAATATTTGATATTATGATTGCTATACATTTTTTTTTAAACCAAAACTTTGTGCTAGAGAAAAACATTCAGCATTAACGATTTATGGAAGCGGATTTGAATATGATTCCATCCAAGGCATATTTTGTCATTTGTCTGTTTTTAGCCTTTTAGTTATTGCTCATATAAAACATTATTATAGTAGGGGAAATGAATTCATGTACTAGTTGTTCCCATGCTGCTGTTCTACTATCGTGCTGGCCACAGTATCCATGCTAAAGAAAGAACCCAACCTTTGGCAGCTTAAACCTTACAAAGCTGTAAATATATACAGTATTTTTATTTTCTATATATTTTTTTTTTCTTTTTCAATTTACCTTTGCTTGGATAAATGCAACAAGTTTAATTTCCTGGAGCTGTAATAATCGTTTAGTACTGAGTATTCTAAATCTTTGCTATTTTGCTATTTAATGGTGGAGTAGCTCAAATGTAAAGGGGAAAAAAAGGAATACTACTTCCTCCGGACAATATTGCAGCTATTCGTTTATCAGTCAGGTAAAGAAAAATAAACTTTCCACAGAAGTGGATTGTCTTTGTCTTCCTAACAGTTGTGATGTAAATTGTAATTTGCTACTATTGGGTAGGTAATTATGTGGTACCACATTGTAGTCCTATTGTGCACTGCATTATCCATTATTGTGCACTTTGTATGCATTATCAGGCACCATGTTACTGCAGCCGAGTATTTTGTTTTTACCCAGTGCATGTGGTTTTATAGACTTCACATGATTGGGATATGTGTTTCTCTTTTTTACCCACTTCAGGACAGCTACAGTTATTGGCACCATAGACCTTTTTACTAATGATTGCCCCACAATACAGCCTCTGGATGGTAATGGGTTACTCAAACTATTGTGAATGCAATAGTACCAACAAGAGGCAAAATCTCATAAATATGGGAGCTCTATGCAAAATCTTTTAAAGGTGTTAATGTGAAATTGTTTTATACCCTCCCTTCCAACCGTTCTCCAATTGCACACTGGCTGTCTAGTGTCCATGTTTGCACAAATACAGTTTACTTCTCTGATCATGATCTAAATGTCTTTTTTTTTAAATAATGTTATCTATACATTGCTGGTGTTTTAATGTTTTTGAGGTTTTTTTCTTCATACTGATTTTACATCTGTATATTTACACAGAATACATATTATGTTTATCGCCAACGGTAGAGATAGAGTAACATCCAGATATTCAGGTGTGATTGCCAGTGACTTGGTTACATCATACTAATAAAAAGGCAAAAACAAAACCATATTTTAAAGAGTACAGATTAGTACAGTTAAAACTAGAATCACTTTGTTCTCATTAATGCTGTAACATCGGCATTGGAAATGTGTAGTACCTGGCTTTAGGTTTAACCCTTTGCTATGTCATGTGCTACAGCCGCTACAGAAATGTATATTTCTACATTGTACTTCGTATAACTTTCAAACGAATGTCCATTTCATTTCCCATTTGTGCACAACTATTTTGTCAGTACTGCGCTACTTTAAGTTGCTTTTTTGCATTTGATGCATATATGAAACAGCTTTTGCTATTGTTACAAAATACAGTGCAGTGCAGCTGGTCCCGTATAATATGTATCATATTGTAAATCTTTCCTCCTATAAGTAATTTATTAAGTGTTACTTTGTGAATTTGCATTATTCACTTATGTTGAATAAATGGTAGATTGAGGAGCTAATGCAAAAGATCATTGGAAAATAAAATACCAGTCTCGTTTGAAAGATGCCGAGAGAGGCCATGGCATCTCCTATTTTGTTTTCTGGTTGCTGTGCATTACATGTCTCTTTAAGGGCGTTACCTAGTTGTTAAATTTAGCATATGTAGAGCTCCTCCTTGTCTGCAGCTCTACTGCAGCTAGAAAATCCTGCAGGATTAAGTCCTTTTTTTTTTCTGCGGCCTCAGCCTGACATGGATATATAGACTTCACTCCAGTCAATAGACATTCATCAGTCTCATGAAGTAATATGCAGAAGTCACATATATTATTCATGAGCCAGTAGCTTGACTGGGACTCCTTGACAGTAGCCTCCAAGATCCAGAGCGAGCTGATTTTGCAAATTTTTGAGTCCGGTTTATATCTTGAATATGAATGTCAATCAATAGGTTAGGTTTTTTAAAGGGGTTGTCCTTCTAATATGAGCGACATTATTGCCCTCCAATAATATTACTTCCTTCTATTGTACTTCTGTGTACATTGTCTTGGAAGTACAAGCACTACACAGCCAGAGTTTGTTTTTATACAGATGCTTCATATGTGCAACCATGTGTTCTTTCAAAATTGATTGTTTTGATAGGAGTTTTTATTGCAGTTTATGATGGCAGAACTAAGAGTAGACTTGAAGGAGCATTCTGCAGATTTTTTTCTTTTTAGCACTGATGAGTGTATTCGCAATGAGTGCAGTAACTTACTTACCAGTCCCCATCTTCGGCCATTTTCAGCGGTGCTCCAGTGTCACATGAATGCATTTGTGACCTGCCAAATAACACCGTGTTGCTGTGTGAAGCGGAGGTTAGTTTCTAAATTTTCTGAGCACTAGTCTAAAACGCAGAACTAGGCTACAGACTTGCATTGATAAAGTAACCACCACTACACATAGAAGATGCTGTGTGATTCAGCAGATTACAAATATGGTGACGCAATGAGCTGGAGTGTCGCTGAAATCTGCAGGTGACTGCAGTCTTTGAGTATGTTGTTGCACCGATTATACATATATAAATCATTGCTGACAAAGGGGGGAAAAAAGGACAATCACCAGGGTGTTCCTATAAAAACTAAAAAAAAAAATAAAATGTAGCCAGATTATGCCTATGTACTTCATACCTCTTTACAATGCACTCCTGACATGCCAAAACTGCATGCAATGGCACTTACACTTGCGAAATTCACTAATTTATCTAAATTGAAGTGCACCCCTCTCCTGTCATTTTTATTTTTAACCATTCATGATAGGGCTAGACACATACAGTAATGCACTTGAATGTGCTACAGCTCCATACAACCTGGCATGTATAATACGGTATTTTTCTTTATTTGATTTCTATGTTTTTGTCACATTTCATTTGTATTCAACAAAACCACAGGTGAGATTCATGTACAGAGGTATTCTCACCATTTCTTCTATGAGTGACATCTCTGTTCATGTTGTACCAGATGGAGCAGCCGCCATGGAGGGCAGGGAGTTACAGTATTGAAACCCCTTATGTGCTTACATTAGATTTGTCAAATACATTAGCCACACACAATTTCTTTTTTTTGCTTAGCTTGTAAACCCTAAGCACAATTATCAAAAAAATAACCAGCTGGTCCACACCAATATTTCACAGTTTTCGATTACCACTGCCATACTTTTTCAATGATAGACATCGGATTCTTACTCCATTTCAGTAAAATTTGAAATAATCCCACTTAACCTTTTAAGGAGGTTGGCTGCTTTCTCTTGTTAGTTTTCTACACAAACTGATCAGCACTTTTGCCAATAAATGGGCCACTGATTGAAGTATGTAACCAGACAAGTTCATTTTATGCACAGAAATGCTCGTCAATTTGGGAGGATAGCTGCACTTCTAAGAAAGTGGCCAACCTGTTTAAAAAGATTGTCCTCTATTTGGACATTCCTTTTTCATTCCCTATATTTGCCCCACTGTAAAAACAAAAAAAAATAAAAAGCTTATACTTTCCTCTTTGTTGACATCACTAGTATGACAATGGCACCTCACTTTCCCAGAGCTCTTATGAGGTTGTTACACCCATTCAGCGCTGGCTTCACTGTCCCTATCTGCATAGATCTGCTATTTGCCATAGAGATAGTTCTGTTTTATATAACTTGTTTTTTTTTGTTTTTTTTTACTGCACTATTCTAAGTCCTGTTGTGTATAAATATGTGACTCTTCAGATTTTGTGTTATACCATGCCTGATGAAGAGACCTGAGTAGTCTCGAAAGCTTGCAATTATTACCATCTTTTCAGTTAGCGATTAAAAGGTATCAGCCACTGAGGACTCTCAGTTCTTTTAAACAATTTTTTTATCTGCATAGAAATATATGGCTGCTTGCTCTCGCCCTATTGCTGTGTTACACATCCAGAGACGAGGACAGTGAAGGTGGTGCTGACTGGGTGCAGGATTTGTATGACGTAACAACCTGATGTGAACAATTAAAGAGCTAGTGCCAGCATCACTGAAACCGTGCTCACACAGGAGGGGAGTATAAGCTTTTTTTTTTCTATTTTAACAGGAGCAACATAGGCAATGAGAGGTCGTTAACTTTAACATGTGAAAGGGGCTCAGTTTACTGCATACCTTTCAATCTTTTAGACTTTAGCTGTATACATCAAGAAATTTGTGTTGTTTTGGGGTTTTTTTGCTATGATTTGAAAGACAATAATAAAAATAATCTAGAAACACATGCAGAGATCATATTTGGACTGGTATGTGAAAAAACTGCCTCAAGTATCATTGGAGGACTAGATAAAAAAAAATCAAGAAAAGGAATAAAACAAAATACCTAGTCATAGTACCAGATAGTGAAATCTCTTTCAGCTATGCACTATTGTAGCTTTATGCCATAATGAATCCCAATTTCTCATGTCAATTAATTCCATTTTCAGGCTCACTGAGGCCATTGTTCTCTTGAGTACCTCCCACTTACCACAAAGATATGGAGAGTTGTTGAAATCCGCAAAACATAGCAAATTATGGCACAAAAATGTTGTGCACTTTTATTGGTGATAATTCCTATCATAAACTGTATTTACCCATTAATTTTCCAGTCATGGAACAGGTAGAGGTTATTTTATTGTTTGACACCAGAATACCAACCCTTCTACATTTGTTATGCTTGGACAACCCCTTTTAACCTACAGAATTTGTATTGAACCTATTTTTTTTATGTAGTGTTCTCATAAATAGCAAAGGTCAAACTGCAATTACCGTACTCTTTTGTCTTATTTTATTTACTGTTTACTTCTGAAAAAAGTTAACAATATTGTTTTAAGGGAAACTGTATTGAAAATGCTTGCCATCAATTTTAACTGTATATGTTTGTTTCATGTAGTTCAGTATTGCATTAAACAATTTCTTTATCCATTTTTAAACGTTACCGATCCTTCTTTTTTTGAGGGATAGCATAGTATAGTGTTGTGATCTATCAGTGATGCGTGTTTCTTGTGATATTGTCTGTGCCTGTTTTATTTTGGTTGGGACTTCATCAGACTGCAGTAAATTGCCAGCTGAGTTTTCGAGCAAACATTTGGGGAAAATGATGGTGAATAACAAAATGGGAAAAACAAAACATTGTCCTCTTTCCCTACCAAACACCCAAAGAACACTGCTTCCAAACAATCTCTCATCTGTATTAAAAAACATGATTAAAAGTGAGCCATATATTTTATATTTATACAAGGGTTGGACAAAATAATGTTAACACCTGGAAACATCAACAAAAGTTAGTTTAATATGGTGTAGGTCCACCTTTTTGAGGCGATTACAGCCTCAATTCTCCGAGGTATGGATTCGTACAAGGTGTGAATTGTTTCTAAAAGAATTTTAGCCCATTCTGCAGTTAAAACACCCTCCAGTTCTTTGAGCGACGATGATGGCGGAAATCGACGTCTAACTTGAATCTCTAAAATCGAACATAAATGCTCAATAATGTTGAGGTCTGGGGATTGTGGGGGCCAGATGAGATGCTCAACTTCATTGGAATGTTCCTCGTGCCATGCTTTAACGATTCTAGCTGTATGAATTGGTGCATTATCATCCTGAAAGATGGCGTTCCCCTCCGGGAACAGTGCTTGAACCATGGGATGCACTTGGTCGCTCAAAATGCCTAAATAATCTCGGCTGTTAATTCTTCCATGAAGGGATATCATTGGCCCGGCGGATCTCCATGAAATGGCACCCCAGATCAGCACAGAACCTCCGCCATGTTTTACGGTTGGGAGAAGGCAGTCTGGATGGAATGCGTCTTTCGGCTGTCTCCAAACGTACACTCGCCGGAGGTCGGAAAAAGGGTAAACAATGATTCGCCTGAGAATATCACATGTTTCCACTGCTCGAGTTACCAATTCTGGAGGTTTCCACACCACTCTAAACGCTTGGACACATTTGTCATTGAGAGCAGCGGTTTTCTAATTGCAGCTCTTCCGTGGAATCCAGATTTGTGCAGCTCCCGACTAACAGTTTTCGTGGAAACTGTGTTCTGTAGGTGTTCATTAAGCTCAGCAGTGATTTTCGGAGCCGTGGTCTTGCGATGCTCTCTCACAATTAACTTTAGAGTCCAACGGTCTCAGTCAACTTAGAATTTTGGTCGGACCTGTGCTGCAGACGTTTTCCCTTCTCTTTCAAACGCAGTCATTACTTTGGATACAGTACCTCTTGGCACGCCAAGCATTCGGGCACTTTGTTACACTAGTGCCTGCCATACAAGCACCAACAATTTGGCCTCTTTGAAAATCCGAGAGGTCTGCCATTGGTATCAGGTTCTCATCAATGTTCTTACAATTCTGCAAAACAAACAGTTAATTTACATACACATCACACAAATAATCAACTACAAAACATTAACATATGTCACGGTTTGCATGTTTATAACATGTACGAAGATTATGATGCCAAAACGTTAGGTGTTTCCATTATTTTGTCCAACCCCTACAGTGCCTTGCGAAAGTATTCGGCCCCCTTGAATTTTTCAACCTTTTCCCACATTTCAGGCTTCAAACGTAAAGATAAAAATTTTAATGTTATGGTGAAGAATCAACAAGTGGGACACAATTGTGAAGTTGAACGAAATGTATTGCTTATTTTAAACATTTGTAGAAAAGAATAAACTGAAAATTGGGGAATGCAATATTAATCGGCCCCCTTACTTTCAGTGCAGCAAACTCACTCCAGAAGTTCATTGAGGATCTCTGGATGACCAATGTTGTCTTAAATGACTGATGGTGATACATATAAGCCACCTGTGTGTAATGAAGCCTTCGTATAAATGCACCTGCTCTGATAGTCTCAGTGTTTTGTTTAAAGCGCAGATAGCATCATGAAGACCAAGGAACACAACAGCAGGTCCGTGATACTGTTGTGGAGAAGTTTAAAGCTATAATTTGGTTACAGAAAGATTTCCACAACTGTAACCCCTTCACGACCGCGGGCAGTAAAATTACGTCCTATTTTAACGTGACTTAACGACCAGGGACGTAACTTTACTGCCTAAAGTTCATTTGATTGCCGTGGCCATAGCAACGGCTTTCAAATGATGTCCCCTGCTGTTTCTTACAGCAGGGGACCTTTGCTTGACCCCAGGGGAGTGGCATCGCCACCCCCCATAGACGATCGATGTGATTGGCTGTTCAAATCTGAACCGCCAACCACATCGTTCGCACTAATTTCGGCAAAAATAATGCCTGAATTAGTGCGATACTGTGAGATCCTGCTATGAGATGCTGTACCAGCTGCAGCAGATCATAGGTGGACCTCAAACATGTCGCCCCCAGCCTCTGCAGCACTGATTGGAGTGATAGTGCTATGACGCGCAGTCGCTCCAATCAGTGCAGTGGGGCGGTCTGATCTGCAGGTGGCCGCCCTCCCCAGGCCTGTGCTGGACTGGGAAGCCCTCCCCCAACATGTCTGCAGCTTGCACTGGCTGATACTTGTGGTACTACCCCACCGCTGCTGCCGCCACCACCGCTGATGTCACCGCTTCTGCTCCACGTGAGTACTGTGCTCACCTTCCAGCCCGTGCGTGCTCCCGTGACGCCCCCTGCGATCTGCCCCTCCACGCCCCGATCTGCCCCCTGACATCCCGATCTGCTCCCCCCGCGATCTGCCTGCCTCCCCCATGATCTCTATTCTGCTTCTGCAGCTCCTTCTCCGGTATCCCCCTCTGCTCTCCCCACTCCCCCTCTGCTCTCCCGCCCGACGTCCTCTTACCTGTCTTCACCGGGTCGTCCGAGGTCTTCACTGGCCCGATCACATCTGCCACCATCGCTGGGTCCTTCCTGGGTATTCTGCAGAGCTGTCCAACGTCCTGCCTGCTGCTCCTGTAAAACTGTCCATCTCGATTGCCTTCTGTTCCTCCTGCAGTTCTTCTGGTCAGTGATTCTCCTGCTAATCCTCTGGGTACTGGGAGTATAAATTTTTTTTTTTTTCCTGTATCCCCTGTCTATTTTTACACCTCATCCATCCGTGCGTCCCCGACGCTTTTTGTATCGCATCTGTCCTTGAGTCCCGCCGAGCACTGATCAGGGAGGGATGCACATAACGTATCTGCATCCCTGCTCAATTTTTGGCGTGACTTTTTTTTTTTTTCCGTATCCCCGACGCTTTTTGTATTTCATCCGACCGTGCGTACTGCAGCGGCCGATCAGTGCACCACTTCTGTGCGTTTGAAAAGTCAAATGGCGTTCCTTCTCTTCAGAGCCCCGCCATGCGCCCAAACAATTTATTTCCACCACATATGAGGTATCTGCGTACTCAGGAGAAATTGCACAATACGTTTTATGGTGCATTTTTTCCTGATACCGTTGTAAAAAAAAAAAGCTACCTGATTGATGCAAAAAATTTTGTGGTAAAAAAAAAAAAAAATAATTTTCACGGTTCAACGTTATCAACTTCTGTGGAGCCCCTGAGGGTACAAGGGGCTCACCAAACATCTAGATAAATTCCTTGAGGGGTCTAGTTCCAAAATGGGGTTATTTGTGGGGGAGCTCCACTGTTTAGGCACCATAGGGGGTCTCCAAACGTGACATGGCGTCCTCTAATGATTCCAACCAATTTTGCTGTCAAATGGCGCTCCTTCTCTTCTGAGCCCCGCCATGTGCCCAAACAATTACTTTCCACCACATATGAGGTATCTGCGTACTCAGGAGAAATTGCACAATACGTTTTATGGTGCATTTTTTCCTGATACCCTTGTGAAAAAACAGCTACCTGCTTCAAGTAACAGGTTTGTGGTGAAAAAAAAAAAAAAGTGTATTCATGGCTCAACATTATCAACTTCTGTGGAGCCCCTTGGGGCTCACTAAACATCTAGATAAATTCCTTGAGGGGTCTAGTTTCCAAAATGGGGTCACTTGTGGGGATGCTCCACTGTTTAGGCACCATAGGGGGTCTCCAAACGTGACATGGCGTTCGCTAATGATTCCAACCAATTTTGCTGTCAAATGGTGCTCCTTCTCTTCTGAGCCCCGCCATGCGCCCAAACAATTACTTTCCACCACATATGAGGTATCGTCGTACTCTGGAAAAAATGCACTATAAATTTCATGGTGCATTTTTTCCTGATACCCTTGTGAAAAACAAAGCTACCTAGTTGAAGCAACAGTTTTGTGGTGAAAAATTCTTTTTTTTTGTTTTCACGGCTCAACATTATAAACTTATGTGAAGCCCCTAGGTGTTCAAAGTGCTCACCAAACATCTAGAAAAATTATTTGAGGGCTCTAGTTTCCAAAATGAGGTCACTTGTGGGGGAGCTCCATTGTTTAGGTACCTCAGGGGGTCTTCAAACCCGACATGGCGTCCGCTAATGAGTGCAGCTAATTTTGTGCTCAAAAATTCAAATGGCGCTCCTTGCCTTCCGAGCCCTGCCGTATGCCCAAACATTTGATTTCCACCACGTGAGGTATCTGCGTACTCA
>NC_134360.1:120702976-120707976 GCF_048569485.1 Anomaloglossus baeobatrachus | reverse complement strand
TAAAGTCGCACTTCAAAACCTGCTTTGGGAGTTTTCCCCGCCAATATTACAAAGAACTGTCTTTCTCTGCAGCTTTTGGCTTTTCTTCTACCATCACCCAAAGTCATAAATACCTTAAGCTTCCAGGCCAATCAGATAATCGTCATGACGATCTCTGGCTGATGGTGGACAGGAGGGGGATGGAGACCCTTCAATAGTTCTACATGACACCTCCCCTTTTTGAGGTAGCATGGGAGATTGATTTGCCAATCGTCTCCTAAGCCTACCTCGCTGGCATCCCCCTGCCGGGACAGCCCATCAGCGTTGCCATGCTCAACACCCTTCCTGTGTTGAATGGTAAAGTCATACTGCTGTAGTGCCAAGCTCCACCGCAGTAGCTTACCATTGTCGCCGGCCACCCGATGTAGCCAGCTGAGAGGGTTGTGGTCTGTCACTATGGTGAAGTTGCGTCCATATAGGTAGGGCTGCAGTTTCCGCAGGGCCCACACTATAGAGAGGCACTCCTTCTCCACAGTGGCGTAGGCCACTTCCCGGGGTAAGAGCTTGCGGCTGAGAAACATCACCGGATGCTCTTCTCCCTTCCCATTTACCTGGCTGAGTACTGCACCAAGGCCAAACGCACTGGCATCTGTCTGAACTATGAACCGTCGGGTGAAGTCCGGGGCTTGTAGGATTGGGGAACTGGCGAGGGCAGCTTTTAGTGCCCTGAAGGACCGTTCACAGTCATCTGTCCAGGTGACTACTTGCGGTAGCTTCTTTTTTGGTGAGGTCCGTCAACGGCTTAGCAAGAGCACTATAGTTAGGAACGAACTTCCTATAGTACCCTGCCGTACCCAAGAAGGACATCACCTGCTTCTTTGACTTGGGGGTAGGCCAGGAGGTGATGGCATCAACCTTCCCTGGCTCTGGTTTCAGGGTCCCGCCACCCACTCTGTGTCCAAGGTACTGTACCTCCGTCATGCCGATCTGACACTTCCCTGGCTTTATAGTCAGACAGCGCTTTGGATCCGCCTGAGCACCTGCTCCAGGTGCCCCAGGTGTTCCTCCCAAGTGGGACTAAAGATGGCAATGTCATCCAGGTAAGCTACTGCAAACCCTCCTAGTCCCTCGAGCAGCTGGTCGACCAATCGCTGGAAAGTGGCAGGAGCATTTCTCATGCCAAAGGGCATGACGAGGGATTCATACAGCCCGAATGGGGTGATGAAGGCGGACCTTTCCTGTGCTTCCTTGGACATAGGAATCTGCCAGTACCCTCGACTCAGGTCCATGATGGTCAGGTACTGGGCCCCGGCTAAGCAATCCAGTAACTCGTCGATGCGTGGCATTGGGTACGCATCGGGTGCTGTGATTGCATTTAGCCTCCTGTAGTCCACACAAAACCGGGTTGTCCGGTCCTTTTTGGGAACCAAGACTACAGGCGAGGCCCATGCACTTTTGGACCTCTGGATCACTCCCAGGACTAGCATTTCATCGATCTCCCTTTTTATGTCCTTTTGTACCTCTAGGGAGACACGGTATGGGGGTTGACGAACTGGGGAATGACTCCCTGTGTCCACCTGGTGGGTGGCTAGGGATGTCTTCCCTGGGACATTCGTGAAGGTCATCAGGTAGGGCCGGAATACCTCCCGCAGCTGGGACTTTTGGTCCAAGGATAGCTGTGGGTTGAATGCCGCCTCCTCGATAGACCCTCCATCCCGGGCTGAGGCGAGCAAGTCCACCAAGACTTCACTTTCGCCTTCCTCGGGAAGACTACACACAGGAAGAGCAAAGGCTTCCCTGTCATGATGAGCTTTCATCATGTTGACATGGAAGACCTTTTGCCTCTTCCTGGCATGGTCGATGGTGACCACATAGTTTACGTCATTGAGGCGCTGATGCACCAGGTATGGACCCTCCCAGGCCGCCTGAAGCTTGTTCTGGGTCATTGGGACCAGGACCCACACCTTCTGACCCACTTCATACACCCGCTCTCGAGCGTGTTGGTCGTACCATCGCTTCTGGCTGGCCTGGGCTTGCGCCATATTCTCATGCACCATCTGCGTCATTGACTGCATTTTGTCACGGAGCCGAATGACATACTCCACAACGGACACTTCTGGGGAATTCAGTTCCTCTTCCCAGGATTCCCTTACCAGACCAAGAGGCCCCCGGACTCGTCTGCCATACAGGAGCTCGAAGGGGGAAAACCCCGTTGAGGCCTGTGGTACCTCTCTGTAGGCAAACAGCAGGTGTGAGAGATACCGCTCCCAGTCGCGTCCATGTGACTCAACCAGCATCTTAAGCATCTGCTTAAGTGTACCATTAAATCGCTCACACAAACCATTGGTCTGTGGGTGATAAGCGCTTGATATCAGACGCCGCACCTGCATTTTCTTACAGAGAGCCTCCATTAGACGAGACATGAACTGAGTCCCCTGGTCGGTAAGCATCTCCCTGGGAAATCCTACTCGGGAGAATATGGTCAAGAGGGCATCTGCCACCTTATCGGCTCTAACTGAGGACAGAGCCACTGCCTCCGGATACCGGGTAGCATAGTCTACCACAGTAAGGACGAACCGTTTTCCAGAGCTGCTGGGGACGGCCAGAGGCCCGACAATGTCCACAGCGACCCTCTGGAAAGGCTCCTCTATCACCGGCAAAGAGATCAGGGGAGCTTTGGGAGCAGGCCCTGACTTTCCACTCTTTGACATGTGATACAGGAGCGGCAGTAGTTGGCAACATCTGTCCCCATTTTGGGCCAATAGAAGTGGTGAGACAGCCGGGCCTTGGTTTTGCTAACCCCCAAGTGTCCGGCGAGTGGGATCTCATGGGCAATCCGCAGCAACTCACTCCTAAAGCGGTGAGGCACCACCAGCTGTTTTATCCTTCAGCCACTCTTGTTGGGGGTTACAGGGAATTGTCTCCCGGTACAACTTTCCCTGGTCCCAGAATACCCTCTCCTTATCGGTCTCGGAGGAGGGCTTCTCTGCGAGGTCCCTTAACGTCTCTAGACTGGCATCAGTTCGTAGAGCCACCTGAAAACTCTTGGCTAGAGGCAGCCAAAAGTGACGTTAAGGTTCCAACCTCACCGGGACCCTCTGGGACCTGCTCTGGGTCCATCACCAGTTCCGTTATCCCTCTGGGTGAAGAGGTGTCAGAAGGCAGGGTTTCATTTGCGTTCTGGGCACTCTGACTGCGGGTGACAGCACCGATGAAGGCTGTCTCCCCGGGGAATAACCACTCTTCCCCATCAGCCTGACAGGTACTACTGGCTGTGTCACTGTCCGCTGTGACACTGCTCAGCTGCATTTGACCACTGTCCTCGTGGTTCTCATGTCTGCCTCCATCTCTGTCAGCACAGACACTTGCTACCTTGGGGTCGTCCTCAGCCACGTCACCCCTGCCGCGTGGCATGGCTGAGTTCCCCTGTACAAATCTCCACATTATTACCATGCACAACATTTGTAATTACGTTCTGGGTATCCGCATTCGGGTCGCATGACTTATCAACAACATTTGCATCACATGATTTAACAACATTTGCATCACATGACTGATCAACAACATTTGTATCACATGACTTTTTGGATTCGGGAGGATCATCAGGGAGAAATTGTGCAACTAATCGCCCCAGATCAGTCCCCAATAAAACATTGGTTGGTAGATGTTCATCCACCCCCACTTCCCTCCACCCTCTCCCAGCACCCCAGTCGAGGGGAATCAGGGCCATTGGGAAGGAGTGGTGGACACCCCCCGCCAAGGCGACAGTCAGGAGTTTTCCCGGGATAAAGTTTTCAGGGGGTACCAGTTCAGGGCGGACCAGTGTTCTGTCGGCCCCAGTGTCCTTGAGCCCCACAGTGGGGGTTCCGCCTACGGTGACGGGGTGTAGGTTTTCGCAGGCCCTACCACCCGCCTTCCTTGCCAACAGGACAGTTCCAGTAGGCCCTTGGGCCTTGGATGTGGGGGTTCCTCTTCTGCCTCTCTGGGCAACCAGAGCTGAGGTGTCCAGGCAGGTTGCAGGAAAAACACCTGCGAGTGTCAGAGGTGGGCCGGGCACTGGTGGATGAAACAGGACCTCCGGGAGGTCGGCTGGTAGGGGCAGGGGTGGTTGTAGTTGTCATCTTACCCCCTTTCCAGCTAGTGGTGGACGGCTTCCGCACCTCCGATGCACGGTTGGCCACATAGGCGTCGGCAATCTGGGCTGCTTTTGAGGCCTCCTTGGGCTCTCGGTCCATAACAAACTGTCGAACCTCCACAGGACAGACATGTAGGAGTTGGTCCTTCACCATGAGGTCCTTTAACTCCTCAAAGGTTGTAACGGACAGTCCTTGGATCCACTGGTCAAAGGTGCTCTGGAGCCCACCCTCCAGATCGCTGTAGCTGTCATGAGGTCCGAGCTGGAGGGTCCGGAATTTTTTTCGGTACACCTCTGGAGTCAGCTGATACTTCCGTACTAGGGCCTGCTTTATGGCCCCCATAGTCTCCACTCTGCTCTTGAGGGAGACTGGCAAACGCGTCCAGGGCCTTGCCTCGCAGCCCTGGGGTTAAGTATTGTGCCCATTGTGTTGAGGGCAACTGGTACTGCAAGCAAGTCTTTTCAAATCCCCTCAGAAAGGTGTCCAAATCCCCGTCCTTTTCCATCACAAGAAAGTGCTCCGGTCGGGGCTTAAAGCTGCTGGCATTATTGGACTCACCGTTTAGTGAGGAAGATGTCTGCTGCCGGGCTTTGAGGATATTCAATTCATGGTCTCTCTGGGCTTGGCGCTCTCGCTCGGCTCTCTCAGCCTCTCGCTCGGCCTGAGCCTGGCGCTCGGCTCTCTCAGCCTCTCGCTCGGCTCTCTCAGCCTCTCGCTCGGCTCTCTCAGCCTCTCGATATTGCTGAATGAGGCTTAGCCGTCCCTGCCGGTCATCTGCAGCGAATTGTTGTAGAGCCATCTTCAGGAAAGAGTCCATGTTGCCTCGGTCACTGCTCTGGCTTGCAGTTGATGGTGGGGACTCTGCAGAAGCACTATCCTGGGCTT